>NC_133653.1:114279588-114500506 GCF_009905375.1 Apium graveolens
ATGATTTGAGATATGTTCTGAGGGATGGTTGAGGTATAGATGGATGAGTGGTATGTTCTGATGGTTGATGTGGTGTTTGGGATGTGGTGGTAGGTTGGACATCATGATAAATAGATCTATAGGTTTGAGGATCAGCATTTACCAAGATCTGTTTTACAGACTGAGGAATCTGTAAAGGTCTAACCACCTTTTTCATAACATCAGCATTTACCAGGTCATTAAAGGCTCGTTTTGTAATTTTGAAAGGTGGAGTTAAGGTACTGGCTAATTGAGGTTCATCAGTACAACAAAAAGTATATATAAGCTGACAGAATCTAGCAAAGTAGACAACATTCCTATCCTCTGTCATCCTATCCCCAATAAAACCTATCACAACAGTTGCAAAATCAAAATGAGTTTGGTTAATGATAGCATACCCGATGTGCTGACTCATTATAGGGATGGCATCAAAGTTGGAACACTTATTCCCAAAAGCTTTAGTGATGCAGTCGAAGAAGAAGCTCCATTCCTTTCTGATATGAGCCCGTTTCAACTGCCCAAGCTTAGCCAAACTCTGCTCATACCCCAAACTGTCCATTAACTCTTGAAGAGCTGATTCCTCCGGAGTTGAAAAAGTACATCCTTCTGGTAAATGTAGGGCCTTGCGAATTGTACCAGGAGTTACCACATGTGTAGAATCATCCACTTCGAAAACAATACTGGAAGTACCATTTGCACCACCATTATCAAAGTGCCCAGTCCGCCAAAACGTCAGAACTTGTTGGCTCGAAAAGACTGAAGGCTGGGTCAATGCATACCCAATTTCACTGTGTGTAAGAAGATCTTGCACAAAATATAACTCAGACGGAGCTTCAGCATTATCAAGAATTGCACCATAGTTATTTGGAACAAATTTGGCTCC
Organism: Apium graveolens; assembly: GCF_009905375.1. Lineage (NCBI taxonomy): Eukaryota > Viridiplantae > Streptophyta > Magnoliopsida > Apiales > Apiaceae > Apium > Apium graveolens. The sequence continues at coordinate 114,280,490 of NC_133653.1, forward strand.
ATCAATGATCAAATCCTTAGGTGCCATGAGAATAATTGAGATTTAAGAGTGCCTGTTAGGTGTTTGATAAATTATCTGTATGAAAAACCAACGTTAGGAGATGAAAGAGAGTAGAAGCAAAGAAAGAGAGATAAAGTGTAAAAGTAAATAAAAGATTGTATAATCTTCTCTCTCTTTTACTTATACTTAAAAAAATATAACTGTTGGACACCTGTCAGACATGCAGTAATAATGAATAGTTAATGGGCACGGGGAAATAGTAATCATTACTTACCCACTTGCAGTTTTTCAAGGAAAAACTGTTCCACTTACCCAGTAATTCCATGAATCGAGGTAAATCAGTTTTAATTTAAAATTGAAACTGTTCCCACTTATTCAATTATGTTTCACTGCAACACCAATATTCTGAGAAGAAATTCAAGTATGAGAATGACCAAAATTAAATCAAGTAAATAAATACTGATATTGCAAGATCAGGACTTAATTTAAATCAAAATAGAAATGGTCATCAGAATATGAATATTTATCAGGATTTATCAATGCATTACAAAACATCTCAGAGACAAGAACTTGCAAAAAAAATAGAAATTTCATTAATATATTAAGAGAATACATTCATAAAATTTAAATTACATCAGAACTTTACAAGATTGTCCTAAGCTGCTAAACCTAACATCAACAGCCTTTATCCTAGCTCAAGAAGCAGGGCAAGGCTGACGATGAAGAAAAACAAGAAGAAGAAAATAAGTTATTTCTTCTTCCTACTCTCGATGAACAGAATAGCGAGTCTGATGATTCGCTCTTGCTGGCGGAGAGCTTCCAGCCTTTCCTCCTCCAATCGCTCCAGATGGCGATGGTAGTCCATGTAGAAGAACAGGAGGTGGGTGAGTACCTCCTGGGGAACTGAGTCTTATATCTCATCAGGAATGGCAGTGACGTGCCATTCCTGCTGCCAGGCTTCACAGCTTAACTCCATGTTGAAGGTCTCATAGTTTAAAAACATATTGTAGTTAACCATGATGTTGTGTATATGAGGGAAAAGAGAGTAAGTGTTTGAGGAAAGAATTGATGTATAGGCTAATGTGAAGTGTTCGTTTATATAGGCAAGAGAATTCCAGGAGATGCAAAGAAATTTAATGCTGACAGGTAGAATTAATTCTACCTCGTCTCCCTAGACTGGGAAGACGAAAAACAGTCATTGGAAGTGTAAGTCAGGGTTTAATGCGCACAAGTAACAAGTAAAAAATTACTGTTCATGTACATGTTTTACTAACCCTAATTAGATTGACTGTTAATATTTTACCCAAACATATTCTGATTTAAAATGAGACTGTTTTTAGATTTTATCCACAGATAAGTCAAGTAAAGGATCAGAGTTTAATATCAGAACTTAGACTTATATCAGAACTTAACAGTTATCAGAACAAGATTTCTTAACTCGAAAAATGAATGCCTATCTTTGTAATTCTTCACACAAATTCTGATGTAGATTCTTCAGAACTTAGTCATCAGAACATTCAACAGAACTTGTCCTCAGAAATTATGCAATCTGACACATAAACTGTTCATCAAAAATAACATAGATCACCACAGTAATTTTCATCATTTATATGGAGTGTTTAGTGTGTGCATTAAGCTAAATATCAGACAAAGAGTAAAGTCTGATTCACTTCAGTACATCTTAGAAATAAGGCATAACTAAAACTTTACTAAAAACCTATCATTATCCTGAAGCCTACTATTGAATGAGTTCATACTTGAGTCCACCTCAACTATTTTGTGCTAATTTTGTGCATCTTTTTAAATTCCATTGTACAGTGGCTTCTCAGTGTAAGTGAGTCACGACTGCTTATCAGAATTTATGCTATTATCAGAGTATTTCTCCAGTAATCATAGAGTGTGAAAAGTCACCAAGAAAATATTTTACTTTTCTGATGCATATTTACTTAATACCAACAATGCACTTGGGTCGTCCCTTCCACATTTTTACTCTAGATCTCAAAGGAGTACCTGATTTTAATCCTTGATTCTTTTTCTTTTCCTTTTGATAAGTGAGGTTTATCAGCACTTAGTACATTCAACAGATTTACTAGCATCAGAACTTAACAGATGAGAAGCAGTATTCTAGTTTGTGACTTAGTAATAAGATAGACAAAGTAAACTCAACTAAGCTCAATATTAGAATTCGCTTGTGTCAATAGATTTTCCACATAAATAATTACTTCTAACATGGGTTCTTTAGTATATTGAAGATTACTAGGTCAGCATCTAGCACAGGTATCCTCATAGGATAGAATAGTTACACAAACAGACATATCACTGTCAGAGTTTAGAAGGTCACATCAGACAACATTCAGTACTTAAGCAATTTTCAATTAAGCACAGAATATATAAAAAAAGTAATTTCTGTAAATACTGATCATAAAGTCTGATGCATCAGAACAAAACTAAGCAGATTTAGAAAAAGAACCTGAAACCAATCCAAGTTTATTTACCAATCTTGTAAAAGTAGCTTCACACAGTGGTTTTGTGAAGATATCTGCTAGTTGTTGATCTGTTGGAACAAAGTGCAATTCCACTGTACCTTCATCCACATGTTCCCTTATGAAGTGGTACCTGATACTGATGTGCTTTGTCATTGAGTGTTGAACTGGATTACCTGTCATAGAAATAGCACTTTGATTATCACAGTAAATAGGGATTTTGAAATATGTTAACCCATAATCCAGTAACTGATTCTTCATCCAAAGAATCTGTGCACAACAGCTTCCTGCAGCAATGTACTCTGCTTCTGTAGTTGATGTGGAAATTGACTTTTATTTCTTGCTAAACCAAGAAACCAATCTGCCTCCAAGAAATTGGCAGCTTCCACTTGTGCTTTTCCTGTCAATTTTGCAACCTGCAAAATCTGCATCTGAGTAACCTATTAGTTTAAAATCTGATTCTCTGGGATACCACAATCCCAGATCAGCTGTTCCTTTAAGATACTTGAATATTCTTTTCACAGCATTTAAGTGAGGTTCTCTTGGATCTGCTTGAAATCTTGCACAAAGACAGGTAGCATACATGATATCAGGTCTACTAGCAGTTAGATAGAGTAGAGAGCCAATCATACCTCTGTAATCAGTAATATCTACTGATTTACCAGTATCCTTGTCCAGTTTTGTTGCAGTGGCCATGGGGGTGGATGTACTTGAACAATCTTGCATTCCAAATTTCTTCAGCAAGTTTCTGGTGTACTTAGTTTGACAAATAAAAGTGCCTTCTTCATTCTGTTTGACTTGAAGGCCTAGAAAATAGCTAAGTTCCCCCATCATACTCATCTGATACCTTGACTGCATCAGTTTGGCAAACTTCTTGCAAAGTCTGTCATTTGTAGAACCAAAAATGATATCATCAACATATATTTGGACCAGAAGTAAGTCTTTTCCATGGTTGAGGTAGAACAGTGTTTTGTCTATAGTTCCTCTGTTAAATCCACTTTCCAGAAAAAACTGAGCTAAAGTCTCATACCATGCTCTTGGAGCTTGCTTAAGTCCATAAAGTGTTTTATCAAGCCTGTAGACATAATCTGGATATTTGGAATCTACAAAGCCTGGAGGTTGTTTAACATATACTTCTTCCTCCAATTCTCCATTGAGAAAAACACTTTTTACATCCATTTGAAAGACAGTAAACTTTTTGTGAGCAGCATAAGCCAAAAATATCCTTATGGCTTCCAATCTAGCAACTGGTGCAAATGTTTCATCATAATCAATTCCCTCCTGTTGAGAATATCCTTTTGCAACCAGCCTTGCCTTATTCCTTGTAATTATGCCATCACTATCAGTTTTATTTCTGAATACCCATTATGTACCAACAACAGATCTGTTCTTGGTCTTGGTACTAGGGTCCAGACTTTGTTTCTTTCAAATTTATTTAACTCTTCCTGTATTGCTTGCACCCAATCAGCATCTTGAAGAGCTTCTTCCACTTTCTTTGGCTCAGTCTGAGAAAGAAATGAATTGTAAAGACATTCATTTGAAGTAGTTGTTCTAGTTCTGACACCTGCATCAGGATTTCTAATTATCAAATCAGGTGTATGTGATTTAGTCCACTTCCTTGCAAATGGAAGGTTTTCTCTAGAACTGGATGCTCCTCCATTATCCATGATGTCTTCATTTTCATTTTCTGATTCTCCCCCTGAAACTATGCTCTCTGAGTTGGATTCTTCAGAATTTAGATTTTCAGACCTATCAGAACTTGGCTTATCAGAACTTGACGAATCAGAACTTGAAGAGCCAGATGTATGTTCTGATGCTTCTTGAGATGTGGTTAGATCTTGAGTATGCTCCCCCTGAATAAGTGCATCTTCCTTTGGCGTAGTCACCACAGTTTCAATAACATCAGAGTTCAATCCATCAGAGTTTACAGTATCAGGACTTAGATTGTCAGGATTATCAGTATCAGAATTTGAGTCTTCATTTTCAAATCTCAGCTGATCATGATCAATAAAATCTTCAAGTCCAATAATCTTCTTGTAACACCCCCAAATCCGGGGTCGGGGATCCGGGTTGTCACGAGTTCCATTTCCCTTAATAACACTCAATCTTAATAAATAATCAACTACTCTGTACTGTGACCCCACAATAAACACACACACCACAAGTTATAGTCTCAGAGATGAATATCCAAAAATAATCACAAGTCGTTTTATTCCACAATTATATGCCAATACACCTTAAAAGGGTTTCTGAATAAATTTACATTTCTTTGCCATTATTACAATTCATAAATATACATAAATCTGGTACATCAAAAGTTGAAGCCTAGCCTATTTGTAGTTCCTACCTCAGCTACAGCGACATCAACGCCTATAGGAAACTGCGGAACGTTTCCTATCCGCTCGCGAATTGGGAGCTTGGTCCTGTTCATCTTTTCTATCTGTTGTTGTGTGATGAAAGAAGAAAGCAAGGGTGAGCAGCAAGCCCACCAAAATAATATGTATAATGATTTACAGTATATGAGCCTTCTCATAGTACTCCTGAAAGTCTTGGTCAAAAGAAATGAACCAAGTTTGATATCTTAATGCGATGAAGTCGCAAAATATTCAGTATATATACATATATACTTTTCAAAATCTTGGAAGTCCTCTTCCATGCATAATATATACAGAGTTCCAGTTTATAACTGTAAAAAACTATCGTTGCAAGGTGATCTCATATATCTAACCTTGTCTCAACGTTTTTCTGTAAATCTTTGACATGCATAAGATAATCATTTACTAGATATAAGTTTAAAATATGAAGTTACAAGATACTCCAATATACTTATATCTTTTCCAAATACTACTTGAACTACCACCGCTCAAGTTATAATTAGTTTCAAAAGTTCATCACATAGATGAGACTACAAGACCAGATTTGAATAGATTAAATCTTTAAAATATCATCAAAATAAAATGAAGTTACGAGATACTTCATTTGATGCAAACATCATTTTGAAAACTTGACCCTGCCAACACTCAACAATCGCCCAACCGTAGCCTTTCTATCGAAGTGCTCTGGGTAGTGTTGCAGAAATATCCAATTGGATGATGAACTCATTACGGGAGTTTGCCGCACCAGGAAGACCACTTACGATGATCAGTCGTAGTAGTGCAACCCCACCATTTTCTACATGTAGAGGAGAACCTGTCGGATTTACTTGTCAACCGAACACTGAACTCCTAAGGAATGGACCGTCTTAGCGGAACTTCCAGGCCATTTTGGGCCAATATAATAAGGCTGGGCCGGTGCCACTTGACCACTTACGCCACTCCTAGTTCAGATGAAATCCATGACTCTGAAACGTAAAGCTCGTCCCCCCTTTCCCCAAGTAGAAACTTGTTGATACGGCTTCACCAAGAAGTCGTATCTAGTTGGAAAGGAAAACTCACCGATATTTCCCAGGCGATGCCTGTTAATGGATTAACTTGTTCCAAGAATTTTACTTCCCGAGTGTTGGGTAAGTAATCAAAATTCTTTTATCAAGACAGCAACCTTGTTGCGAATATAAAACACACCACAGAGCCGGATCCCTCGGGTTTTGAGCGAGTATTTAAATCCCCTTCGAAAGGAGGATCTTAAATATAAAAATGAGTTTTGGGATCCGCCCTAACCTTTAAAATCATTTTGAAGACTTTAAAACATTTTAAAGAATGTTTGGAGTGATGCTGATTTAACAAAATAAATCAGTCCCAATATATTAGAAAATATCCGAATATTATTATTTAAATAATATTCCCATAAAGAATAATCTTCATAAAAATAATTGAAGTAGAAGTTTTAAAACTTATACTTGAAATGAATATTAAATAACCAAAGATATACTTATACGAAAGTACTATCTTTATTTGAATAATCAAAAGTGAGTTTGATTATCGACACCTTATTCTTTAATAAAATAAAGAATATATCTCAGCAAATAATCGGAGTCATAGATCCTCAAATGAATATTCAAATAATATTCAATAAATAAAATAAGCTGAGTCATAAGCCCTCGAATGAATATTCGAAATAATATTCAATAAATAAATAAGCTGAGTCATAAGCCCTCGAATGAATATTCGAAATAATATTCAATAAATAAATAAGCTGAGTCATAAGCCCTCGAATGAATATTCGAAATAATATTCAATAAATAAATAAGCTGAGTCATAAGCCCTCGAATGAATATTCGAAATAATATTCATTAAATAATATAAAGTTATCGAATAAACCTTATTCGATTAATAGTTTTGATAACTATAACCATATATATATAAATATATATATATATATATATATATATATATATATATATATAAAATCTACTCGGGATCCTCGACTCCCGGTTTTAGAAAATGTTTTCACCTTTGGGTCCCTATACTAAGGGTATATGCAAATTACCGCTATTCTCTAGCATAGGTATTATCAACTGAACCAACAAATATATATGGTAAGAATACGAAACAGGCATGCATATGTACCATATCACATGCTACAATATATCACAAGAATTTGCTAATTTAACCATCATGCATCTATCACAAGATAATGCATATACAAGTGTATACATCACAACAACAGTATAACGGATAGAAAACTTGCCTGAGGGCTCCCGGATAGACTTAAGCTTAGAGTGGGTCCGATAACCTAAGAATAACAACATAAGTCGGAATTAGACCCCGGTCGCTTAAGAAACTAGACTTTAACCATTTAGAGTCCTAATATTCGCTTTCGCGCTTAACGATTCACTTAAGTCGCTCGAGTACCCGTGGCTCCACCATTTTTAATAAATTTACCATTACGAGTTTTAAGGCGATTCTTTCGCAAATGTCTTACCAACTGCCTATTACACCTTACATAAATGTTTCTTACCCCAATTAGTCATTTAAGGTCCTTTACCAAGATTTCAAAGTAAGGCGAGTGGTAATGATTCGTTCGCGAAACGTCGTTACTTAAAACGGCCGTTTCTCCTAAACCGTACATCGGAATCAAACGAACTACATATCAAAACGAAGCTCGTAACATGAACTATCTAAACATGGCAATGGTAAAAACCTAACAGTGAGTTCAAGGGTTCTGATGTTAAGAACAAAAACAGTCTACGGTAAATCGGGCATTACGACGGCTATGTTTACGCGATTTCCCAAATTAATACCATTCCAAATCCACCACAATTCAACCCCAATTCACAACCAAATCAAAACTCCATCCATACTACATCATAACATCCCCAACAACTCAACATTAACAATTTATACTTATTCCCCACATGAACTAAAAGCTTTACTTAAGTTCTTTAACTAATTATCAAGATTTACAACTCTAAAAACACCACAAAACCAACAAATCTCTACAAACTCAACCAAAATTTAAACAAACAAGCATCATGCTTCACATATACTATATCAATCATATTCATTCCTAATTGCTCAAAACTAAAGCTAGGGTTTGGAGTTTATACCTTCCGTGGAGAGTGGAGAATCAAGAGAATGGCTTGGAATCACCCTTAAAGTCCTTATCCAAGCTTAAACTAAACAAAACTTCAAGAACAAAAATTTTAGTTCTTGAAAAACACTATTCACCATCTTCTTCCATGGTTTATTGGAAGAGATTGTGAAGGAATTAGAAGCTTAAACTTATAGGACAACCATATCTATGTACAAGGAACCTTAGATAATTACCTCACTAATTAACAAGCCTTGGATCTTGAATTTTGGAAATTTCTTCTTTGAAAAAGAAGAAAAGCCGAGAGCAAGCTTGGAAGAAAGAGAGATTTTTTTGTTTTTTTGCTTTGATTTGTTTTTTGGTTGGTTGTTTTTGTTTTGTTTTTGGGTAATTACCTTTCTAACCTTGACTTTGTGTGGTTTTAAATCAACCACATCTCCTTCCCCTTATGTCATGCTTATGTCATGCTTATGATGTCATCATCCCTTACTTGCCCTTTTCTTATTGGTTGGATGACCTCATCATCCCTAACCTCCTTGATTAACTTCCTAATTGTTTGCCTAATGACCGCTGATCTGTTATACGGTTCGCTTAAATTTCGTTTTCGTTTATCGTTTGAGGGATCATACCCGGGATCTTATTACTTGGGTTTCCTTAACCTTTCTCAATACATTATATTCCTTTTATGATCCTCTCTTATAATCCTTTAATTTAAATCCTTTTTATCCTGTTACCTTATACTCAATTCTTTCCGTATCTAGTGGATTTCCGGGAAAAATCAAAGTGTTCGGAATTGGATTCTGACGATCTTTACATACACTTATATACCACATAGAGTACTAATAATATCCCAGAAGATCAATAACAGAACCCCTACATAGTGTGGCATGAAAAGTTTTCTCATTCGGCAAAAACACTATTCATAAGGGTTTCAAAAATTTTCCAAAAATTGGGGTTATTACAGTCTCCCCTCCTTAAAAGGATTCCGTCCTGGAATCAGATAGAAAATGAATAGGGATACTCTCTTAGCATTACACTTTCTAACTCTCAAGTAAATTTTCCCACATTGTGGTCCTACCACCAAACTCCGCCTAGTTTGATAACCCTTCTCCTAAGCACTTGTTTCTTTTCACTCTATAACCCTTCCTGGTTGCTCCATGGAGGTTACGTCTGGTTGCATGTCTATGCGCTCATATGCCCCTATTTATCTGGCATCCGAATTACACTTCCTTAACATTGATACGTGAAACACGTTATGACTTGCTACATGTTCTGGGGTAAGGCTAGCTCATATGATAATTTCCCAATACTTCTTAATATATCCAAGGGTCCGACAAATTATGGACTTAGCTTTCCTTTCTTTCCGAATCTCATCAATCCTTTCCAAGGGTTTCCAAGGGGATACCTTTAACAACACTAGGTCCCCTACTTCCTATTCTTTGTCCTTTCGTGTCAAATCAACATACTTCTTATGTCCATCTTGGGCTACTACCAGCCGTCCTCTGATTAAATCTATTAAATCCTTGGTCCTTTGGACCACTGCTGGTCCGAGCATCTTGCGCTCTACAACTTCATCCTAACATAAGGGAGATCGACATTGTCTTCCCTCAAGGATCTCATAAGGCGACATCTCGATAATGACATATGATCTATTGTCGTAAGATAACTTAATCCGCGTTAAGTGATCATTCCAAATTCTTTCAAGTCTATTGCACCAGCTCTCATCATAGCTTCTAGCATTATAGCTTTTGCTTCTCAATACCCATTCTTTTCCAGTTCATAATCGCTACTACCTTCCGTTCCTAATATTATACTGGTTATACTTTTGCTCGTTAGCGCTCTATAACCTTTTAATAATCACGTCAACCTTAGTATCACGAATCTGCTTCCATTCTGACTACCACCATAACTTTACTACTCCTTTCTCAGCTGTTTCCATTTTCCAAGGTTTGATCAATCATATAGAAGTAAAAGAACTTATTGAGAGATCACTATGATCATGAAGAAGGTGGCCAGCCTTTAGTACTTGACAAGCAATTAAACAATAGCTGGTATCCTACTCGGCTTTTATCACACAGATAGATAGTCATTCGGCAATACCTCCCCTTCTGGAAGGGTTGTTCTTCTCAGTTTATATGAAATGAAAAGTAGAGAAAAGAACGAATTGAAGAGAATTGTATATATGAAAAAATATACTGCCACAAAATATCTGGCTTGGAACCTACCTCTGAACTATAGAGGTTTGTCATAGGAGAACAAAACATATGTGTATATATATCAAGTATTATCGCATCGCATTTCACATGCTTAAATATTTTTGCTATTCCGTCCATCATTCTATGGACCCATGCTCTTCCTCGAGCTTATACACAATCACCTTTGAAACTCCCTCGATATCGAAAATCGAATCTGGGATCTCATTCTAGACTTCATCGTTACTAGAATTCTATGCTTGCACCGCAACCTTCCTCATATAGTAATACGACTCTCTTTTCATAAGAGGGAATATATATTCAATAGGTAGATACTCTACTTAATTAGTCTATCAATGATAACTTATACACTACCACGACCCGATTAGTGGTACTCAATCTCAACATCCATTCCAATACAACTCTCACGGTTGTAATCAGTTCATTACTCGCAGAATCATTGCTGCATTACTATGGTCCACTACTGACCTACTGTCGTCATTCACATTCCATGAAGTCTTAATAGCTAACCATACGGAGTCCATACATCTCGTATCTAATTCTTCTAAGGAGGTAACATGATCCCCGTTCATGATTCATGAAGAACAATCCTGAACTTGACGTACTTTCATGACATGAAGTAGATAAAATTGCAGAAGAGTTTCAGTCAAAGCAACGATAGCAGGTTAATACCATTCTTAATCGTATGCCTTCAATTGAAGACTTAACTCAAAGGTTTGTTTAGTCCTCTTGAAACATGGTCCATGCTCATTCTCAAGATAGTACCTTCTAAGATAGATAGCCCGCTCATGGCGATTACACAAATTAAACCTTTACCAAACTACTATTACGGTTGGGTATTGCACAGTCATCAGAAGGAATGTCAATCTTTCAAACCATAATACAACCTTTACAACTTCAACCATTATCACTGTATTCCTCTGGCACGAGCGCCTGTAATTGTCCTCTTACACTTAAAGTGTCGACCACCTCTTTGGCCTTTCTTGATAGTAATATTTCCTTACAATCAATGTCATCTTAACCACTTTCACTAATTTTCTACCTCATTTCCCATCACTGCTTGTGTGAAGATGTTTTCCTTAAAATCTGATGAGTAAAAAAAAATATCACCATTTTTCCATAAGTTATTGCCTTAGTCTTTAGAGGTTAATCACTGTCACGACTGACTCTCAATCATACTTAGAACATCTTTTATCTTAAGTCCTAATTGCCCTGAACAATTTCGACCATTACTGGTTCGATCCATACCTTCTCGTGGTTTAATACGTGCCTCACTTGGCATCATTATAATTACGTCATATTTCCTTTATCAACATTTCTATTCTTGAGAATTTTAAATTTTACCTTTCTCCTTGTAAAACCTCTAAGGTTATCCTTGAATCGTTCCTCCTATATTCCCTAGATACAGGGCATATCAAGATACCATTTATTAATACCAGAATCATTGTCTATATACTTCTGGAAAAAAAAATTCCATTGATTCTTAAAGGTTGTTATTACCTTAATCCTTTCCAATTCATACTGTCAAAACTCATACTATCCCTATTAAGGGTGAAATGCCAACCTTTATGCATTCCCCTAGGATTCATTTTAAGTTACCGATGTTCTATCATTAATTCCACCTTTAAAAAGGTACATGCATCCTTCCATGGATAATTCAAGTCATATATCCTTGATAGATTATCTTATTCAATCATTCCCACCTCGATAGTCTATACCAATTTCAAAATAGCATCCTTATTCAAACTGAGGTCAACCCATATGGCCTTCAAAAGATAACAATGTTTACCCGCTTTTCTTTCCTAATTTGGTAATGACAACAGGGATGTTTTGGAAGATATTGGTCGTGTTCAACGTGAACTTCTTCTTAATAATTCCGTATTTACTTTTGTTGTTTATCTCAACAGTCATCTCAATGTTGGGATATCTTTCATACCTGGCGTCTCCCTTTCTGGGTATCAAGCCACCGGTCTTACACTTCACATTCTTGAAGGTCACTTCCTTCATCCAATTTTCCTAATTTCTTACTTCCTTATCTCCTCAGTCTATCTGCGTCTCATTATTTACCCTTCGAACTATCTCAAGGTTTCCTCGAATCCTCCCAACTTACAGGGGATAAAATATATGTATCTCTTATACCTTTAACCATCAATTTAACTCATGGTGAATCACCCTCATCCTGACGATTACATACTTTTCTATTTCTATTACTACGAGTCTTTAGGGTTTCCTCATACCCAACTCCCTTATCATTCCTCAAACTCTCTTGCCTTTATATTCCTTTCCACTTCAGTTTTTTTTTTCCTTTCTCTTATCATTATTTCATGAACCAACCCAACATAAGCATCGATTTCAAACATCCCGTCATTCTGGATTCGTGTCCTCAGAACGAATCTTGACAACTTTTACCACTTAGATTCATAATTCATCATACTCTTCTGCCTTTGTTCTGTCTCTAAAGCTTTTACACTATCTCCATAACCTTGGGAAGTACTTTCCTAAAAACAATTGACTGAACTTAAATCAGTTTATTATAATCTCTTGCTCCGTGCCTTCCTTGGTCTTTCACCAGTGGGTGGTCTTTCTCTTAGGAGGGTAAGTGACAAAAACATTCTTTTGTGATTCGTCAATCATTTAGAATCTCAAATGATTCCTGTATTTCCTTTAGCCAGGCTCTCGCCTCTACTGGGTTCGCTTGTTCCTTGGAACTCTGAGAGCTTAGCGACTTAAAGGTCCTGAAAGAATTTCCCACCGCACTGTCTCCTCAGGGTGGTGGTTGGGGATAATAGTCTAAGTTCTCTTTAGACAGGTCCATGAATTACCGTATAGGAGTACCGTCTCAGGTCTCCTTTCTTTACTCAACTTTCTGTTTCCTTAGTATGAAATGTTTCATCCTTCTCCCATACTTGGGGTTATCTTATACGTTAAAATCCTTGTTTTCCACTTCATTATGTTATGGGCTCCTTCTTTCTTAATGGCAACCTCCCTAACTATCACATTCGGGGTTTGCCCTAAATCTTATTCCTCGAGCTATGGATTTCATCTAAGATCCAGTCCTTAAGCTCTTAAACATTTGGAACCCAAATTCTGTAGGAATACCTCGTTATTCCCTTATCATCTTTCTTGGTATTAATCTCTTCTCCAGTCATTGACTCTCTGCCTTCATTCCTCACTTTTTCTTGGCACAATATGATCTTTTTCGATAATTCGGGCTGTATTACAATTTCAAACAGCGTTTCGGTACTGGCTCCGGTTACCTTCACTTCTATTTCCATTTTCTCAAAATCTCTTATAAACTCTCCCAAAGACATTATTATCTTGAGTCTCTCCTTTTTACTAAGGACATTAGCCACCACATTGGCTTTCCCCGAATGATAAAGAATCTCCCAATCATAATTCTTGATTAGCTCTAACCGCCTTTTCTGGCGTATGTTGAGCTCTTTCTGCGTGAAAATGCACTAGAGCACTTATGGCTTGTGTAAATCTCGCACTTCTCTCCATATAAGTAGTGCCTCCAATATTTAGGGCAAAACTATTACCACGAGCCCAAGCTCATGGGTGGGGATATCGAATTTTATATTCCCTTAATTGTCTTGACGCGTACGCGATTACCTTGCTGTGCTGTATGAGAAGCACCCTAATTCCTTATGCGAAGCGTCACTACACTTCACAAAATCTCATTTTCCATCCGGCAACGCCAACATAGGGAACGTCACCAACCTTTGCTTCGGTTCTTAAAAGTTGTTCTCGCATTTCTCTGTCCATTCGAACTTCTCAGTCTTACGAGTAAGCCGCGTTAAAGGGGCTACTATCTTTACAAACTTTGAACGAACCTCTGGTAGTGACCGGCCAATCCTCCTCTGGGAGTTGCCCTAACCATGGTCATCAATTCCTCAGTGGTCCTTTATTCATTCTTGTCAGGATCCTTCACGGGATCCTCCTCAGCAACAATCCCTTCTAGGACAACATCCTCAACCGTTACATCCTCAATATCAACATCATCCGGTCCTGTGTTAGGACGCTCTATCGGATCCACAATCCGATCTCCAATTAGTAATAAAACATCATCGCGCTGTTACTCCTCAACCTCAGGGTTCGGAGTCCCGCTACCATATACGATAACGAACTACGCTTCTATCACGATATTTATAAGGGTTCCCATAAGGGTTTTAACTGTCAGTACTACATTAGGTAGTCCGACTATGAACTTGGCAAGAGTTCTTATTTATCTTAGTGAACTTATTATCTTAACGTCACTTCATCTCTGAGGTTTATAACGCTTAGCTCTGATACCATTTCTGTAACACCCCCAAATCCGGGGTCGGGGATCCGGGTTATCACGAGTTCCATTTCCCTTAATAACACCCAATCTTAATAAATAATCAACTACTCTGTACTGTGACCCCACAATAAACACACACACCACAAGTTATAGTCTCAGAGATGAATATCCAAAAATAATCACAAGTCGTTTTATTCCACAATTATATGCCAATACACCTTAAAAGGGTTTCTGAATAAATTTACATTTCTTTGCCATTATTACAATTCATAAATATACATAAATCTGGTACATCAAAAGTTGAAGCCTAGCCTATTGGTAGTTCCTACCTCAGCTACAGCGACATCAACGCCTATAGGAAACTGCGGAACGTTTCCTATCCGCTCGCGAATTGGGAGCTTGGTCCTGTTCATCTTTTCTATCTGTTGTTGTGTGATGAAAGAAGAAAGTAAGGGTGAGCAGCAAGCCCACCAAAATAATATGTATAATGATTTACAGTATATGAGCCTTCTCATAGTACTCCTGAAAGTCTTGGTCAAAAGAAATGAACCAAGTTTGATATCTTAATGCGATGAAGTCGCAAAATATTCAGTATATATACATATATACTTTTCAAAATCTTGGAAGTCCTCTTCCATGCATAATATACACAGAGTTCCATTTTATAACTGTATAAAACTATCGTTGCAAGGTGATCTCATATATCTAACCTTGTCTCAACGTTTTTCTGAAAATCTTTGACATGCATAAGATAATCATTTACTAGATATAAGTTTAAAAGATGAAGTTACAAGATACTCCAATATACTTATATCTTTTCCAAATACTACTTGAACTACCACCGTTCAAGTTATAATTAGTTTCAAAAGTTCATCACATAGATGAGACTACAAGACCAGATTTGAATAGATTAAATCTTTAAAATATCATCAAAATAAAATGAAGTTACGAGATACTTCAGTTGATGCAAACATCATTTTTTGAAAACTTGACCCTGCCAACACTCAACAATCGCCCAACCGTAGCCTTTCTATCGAAGTGCTCTGGGTAGTGTTGCAGAAATATCCAATTGGATGATGAACTCATTACGGGAGTTTGCCGCGCCAGGAAGACCACTTACGATGATCAGTCGTAGTAGTGCAACCCCACCATTTTCTACATGTAGAGGAGAACCTGTCGGATTTACTTGTCAACCGAACACTGAACTCCTAAGGAATGGACCGTCTTACCGGAACTTCCAGGCCATTTTGGGCCAATATAATAAGGCTGGGCCGGCGCCACTCCTAGTTCAGATGAAATCCATGACTCTGAAACGTAAAGCTCGTCCCCCCTTTCCCCAAGTAGAAACTTGTTGATACGGCTTCACCAAGAAGTCGTATCTAGTTGGAAAGGAAAACTCACTGATATTTCCCAGGCGATGCCTGTTAATGGATTAACTTGTTCCAAGAATTTTACTTCCCGAGTGTTGGGTAAGTAATCAAAATTCTTTTATCAAGACAGCAACCTTGTTGCGTATATAAAACACACCACAGAGCCGGATCCCTCAGGTTTTGAGCGAGTATTTAAATCCCCTTCGAAAGGAGGATCTTAAATATAAAAATGAGTTTTGGGATCCGCCCTAACCTTTAAAATCATTTTGAAGACTCGAAAACATTTTTAAGAATGTTTGGAGTGATGCTGATTTAACAAAATAAATCAGTCCCAATATATTAGAAAAAATCTGAATATTATTATTTAAATAATATTCCCATAAAGAATAATCTTTATAAAAATAATTGAAGTAGAAGTTTTAAAACTTGTACTTGAAATGAATATTAAATAACCAAAGATATACTTATACGAAAGTACTATCTTTATTTGAATAATCAAAAGTGAGTTTGATTATCGACACCTTATTCTTTAATAAAATAAAGAATATATCTCAGCAAATAATCGGAGTCATAGATCCTCAAATGAATATTCAAATAATATTCAATAAATAAAATAAGCTGAGTCATAAGCCCTCGAATGAATATTCGAAATAATATTCAATAAATAAATAAGCTGAGTCATAAGCCCTCGAATGAATATTCGAAATAATATTCAATAAATAAATAAGCTGAGTCATAAGCCCTCGAATGAGTATTCGAAATAATATTCATTAAATGATATAAAGTTATCGAATAAACCTTATTCGATTAATAGTTTTGAAAACTATAACCATATATATATAAATATATATATATATAAAATCTACTCGGGATCCTCGACTCCCGGTTTTAGAAAATGTTTTCACCTTTGGGTCCCTATACTAAGGGTATATGCAAATTACCCCTATTCTCTAGCATAGGTATTATCAACTGAACCAACAAATATATATGGAAAGAATACGAAACAGGCATGCATATGTACCATATCACATGCTACAATATATCGCAAGAATTTGCTAATTTAACCATCATGCATCTATCACAAGATAATGTATATACAAGTGTATACATCACAACAACAGTATAACGGATAGAAAACTTGCCTGAGGGCTCCCGGATAGACTTAAGCTTAGAGTGGGTCCGATAACCTAAGAATAACAACATAAGTCGGAATTCGACCCCGGTCGCTTAAGAAACTAGACTTTAACCATTTAGAGTCCTAATGTTCGCTTTCGCGCTTAACGATTCACTTAAGTCGCTCGAGTACCCGTGGCTCCACCATTTTTAATAAATTTACCATTACGAGTTTTAAGGCGATTCTTTCGCAAATGTCTTACCAACTGCCTATTACACCTTACATAAATGTTTCTTACCCCAATTAGTCATTTAAGGTCCTTTACCAAGGTTTCAAAGTAAGGCGAGGGGTAATGATTCGTTCGCGAAACGTCGTTACTTAAAACGGCCGTTTCTCCTAAACCGTACATCGGAATCAAACGAACTACATATCAAAACGAAGCTCATAACATGAACTATCTAAAAATGGCAATGGTAAAAACCTAACAGTGAGTTCAATGGTTCTGATGTTAAGAACAAAAACAGTCTACGGTAAATCGGGCATTACGACGGCTATGTTTACGCGATTTCCCAAATTAATACCATTCCAAATCCACCACAATTCAACCCCAATTCACAACCAAATCAAAACTCCATCCATACTACATCATAACAGCCCCAACAACTCAACATTAACAATTTATACTTATTCCCCACATGAACTAAAAGCTTTACTTAAGTTCTTTAACTAATTATCAAGATTTACAACTCCAAAAACACCACAAAACCAACTAATCTCTACAAACTCAACCAAACTTTAAACAAACAAGCATCATGCTTCAAATATACTATATCAATCATATTCATTCCTAATTGCTCAAAACTAAAGCTAGGGTTTGGAGTTTATACCTTCCTTGGAGAGTGGAGAATCAAGAGAATGGCTTGGAATCACCCTTAAAGTCCTTATCCAAGCTTAAACTAAACAAAACTTCAAGAACAAAAATTTTAGTTCTTGAAAAACACTATTCACCATCTTCTTCCATGGTTTATTGGAAGAGATTGTGAAGGAATTAGAAGCTTAAACTTATAGGACATCCATATCTATGTACAAGGAACCTTAGATAATTACCTCACTAATTAACAAGCCTTGGATCTTGAATTTTGGAAATTTCTTCTTTGAAAAAGAAGAAAAGCCGAGAGCAAGCTTGGAAGAAAGAGAGATTTTTTTGTTTTTTTGCTTTGATTTGTTTTTTGGTTGGTTGTTTTTGTTTTGTTTTTGGGTAATTACCTTTCTAACCTTGACTTTGTGTGGTTTTAAATCAACCACATCTCCTTCCCCTTATGTCATGCTTATGTCATGCTTATGATGTCATCATCCCTTACTTGCCCTTTTCTTATTGGTTGGATGACCTCATCATCCCTAACCTCCTTGATTAACTTCCTAATTGTTTGCCTAATGACCGTTGATCTGTTATACGGTTCGCTTAACTTTCGTTTTCGTTTATCGTTTGAGGGATCATACCCGGGATCTTATTACTTGGGTTTCCTTAACCTTTCTCAATACATTATATTCCTTTTATGATCCTCTCTTATAATCCTTTAATTTAAATCTTTTTTATCCTGTTACCTTATACTCAATTCTTTCCGTATCTAGTGGATTTCCGGGAAAAATCAAAGTGTTCGGAATTGGATTCTGACGATCTTTACATACACTTATATACCACATAGAGTACTAATAATATCCCAGAAGATCAATAACAGAACCCCTACATAGTGTGGCATGAAAAGTTTTCTCATTCAGCAAAAACACTATTCATAAGGGTTTCAAAAATTTTCCAAAAATTGGGGTTATTACACTTCTTGTCATCAAAAGAGACATTGATAGATTCCATGACCACTCTTGTTCTCAAGTTATAGACTCTGAAGGCTTTTGTGGAAAGTGGATATCCAACAAAGATCCCTTCATCAGCTTTTAGATCAAATTTGGATAGCTGTTCAGGATGAGTCTTAAGAATAAAACACTTGCATCCAAATACATGAAAATACTTCAGATTTGGCTTCTTTTTCTTCACCATCTCATATGGTGTCTTTCCTTGCTTGTTAATGAGTGTTGCATTCTGAGTAAAACAAGCAGTCTGTATAGCTTCAGCCCAGAAATAGGTTGGAAGCTTTGCTTCATCAAGCATTGTACGTGCAGCTTCAATGAGAATTCTATTCTTCCTTTCAACAACTCCATTTTGCTGTGGAGTTCCAGGAGCAGAAAATTCCTGCTTGATTCCATGGTTTTTGCAGAACTCTTCCATTATCAAATTCTTGAACTCAGTACCATTATCACTTCTTATTATCTTTACTGAGTCTTTGACCAATTTATCCAGTTGCCTGACATGATCAATCAAGATAGATGCAGTTTCACTTTTTGTGTGCAAGAAATACACCCATGTGTATCTGGTGAACTCATCCACTATGACCAACGCATATTTTTTCTTTGTAATAGACATGACATTTACTGGACCAAATAGATCAACATGTAGTAGGTGATAAGGCTCAAGAATTGATGATTCAGTCTTGCTCTTGAATGAGGATTTTCTTTGTTTAGCCTTCTGACAAGAATCACAAAGGCCATCAGGAGCAAATACTGACTTTGGCAGTCCTCTCACAAGATCTTTCTTGACTAGTTCATTTATATTGTTGAAATTTAAATGAGAGAGTTTCTTGTGCCAATTCCAGCTTTCTTCAATTGATGCTCTACTCATCAGACAGATTGCAGAACCATCAGTACTTGTTGAAAGCTTAGCTTCATAAATGTTACCACGCCTGTATCCTTTCAGAACAACTTTGCCTGTAGATTTACTTACAACTTCACAGTGTTCTTCAAAGAAATCAACGTGATAACCTCTGTCACAGATTTGACTTATACTCAGCAGATTGTGTTTAAGTCCTGAGACCAGAGCTACTTCTTTAATGATGACATTCCCAAGATTGATATTATCATATCCCAATGTTTTTTCAATGTTGCCATCTCCATAAGAAACACTTGGCCAGCTTTCTCCACAAAGTCTGATAGCAGGGCTTTATTTCCAGTCATATGTCCTGAACATCCACTGTCCAGAACTAGGATGTTTTTCCTGTTGCCCTGCAATCACAAAGACCACTAATGATTAGTTTTAAGGACCCAGACTTGCTTGGATCCTTTGGCCTTATAAAGTTTGTTAACATTTGCAGCGGATTTAGCATCAGAGTTTATGTTAACATTTTTCTTATCAGAATTTACACTATCAGACTTTGAATCAGAACTTACACTAGAAGGAACAATGGTAACTTTCTTTAAAGAAGGTTTTATTTGATAATAATCATAGTACAAACTATGATATTCCTTACAAGTATAAATAGAATGCCATAAACTACCACAATGAAAACAAGGATCTTGTGGCTTATATCTAACAGACTGACTCTTAACTCCTGACTTTGAAGGTAAGGAGTTTATGTTCTTATTCTTCCTGCAAAAAGAAGCCAGATGGTTAGAACTTCCACAGTTATGACATGTTTTCCTAGGAACATTAGAAACAGGCTTATAATCATTGCTTTTATTCACACCTTCCTTTCCATTCCTATTTTTTCTAGGTGATTTTACCTTATTTGCATTCTTAACATATTTCAGCTTATGCTTAAGCTGCTTCTTTGTCATTAAGCCTATGTTTACTTCAGTTGTCTTTTCCTGTTTTAGTTTGTCAGAAGTTACTTCCTTTTTAACTTCTGATTTCTCATTATCAGACTTTACGGCTACAAACTTAACAGGTTTTAACTTTGGCTTTTTAACAACAACAGGCTTAATATCTACAGTTCCTTTATCATTCTTGTCCTCTCCATAACCTAAGCCCTCTTTCCAGTTTTCACTACTTAACAAATTCTGAGTTATTCTGCCAGAGTTAGTCCAAGTCCTGATAACCTCTCTTTCCTTTTCTAACTCAGTTTTTTAGAGATTCATTCATTTTTAGCACTTCATCCCTAACATAAAAAGCATCATCTCTATCTTTCTGAGTTTGATGGAACATAACTAACTCCTTTTCTAAGAAATCATTTCTTTTCTTAAAAGCAAGATTTTCAGAAGTTAATCTTTCACATGTTAAAGTTTGATCTCTATAACTAACAAACATGGTTTTAAGATATCTTCTCAACTCATTTATATCATCAGTATGAAAGGCATAAGTAGTTTGAGGTACCTTTGATTCAGCAGCTTCAGAACTGCTTTCAGCACTTGCCTTATCAGCATTTGCCATCAAGGCATAATTCTCCTCACTTTCAGAATCTGAGGTGTCTGTCCAGCTTTTCTTCTTTGTGACAAGAGCCTTGCCTTTGTCACTCTTCACTTTCTTGCAATCAGGAGATATGTGGCCTTTCTCACCATAGTTGTAGCATTTGACATTTGTATAATCTCCTCTGTCAGACTTTCCTCTTCTGCTCTCAGATTTTCTGAAATTCTTCTTATCAGAACTTGTGCCTTTCCTGGAAAACTTCTTTCCCTTCCTGAACTTCCTGTATGCAATCTTTGTGATCCCTTTAACAATAAGAGCACACAGCTTCATCATCTCTTCATCAACATCCGTCTCAGGCAGGCTTTCAGATTCTGAGTCATCATCACTTTCAGAACTTGATGACTCAGTATCAGACTTTGTGAAGAGAGCTTTACCCTTGTCTTTCCTTGAGGTAGCTGCCTTGGGGGATTCTTATTCAGCCTTAAGAGCAATTGTCCTTGACTTTCCACCTTTCCTCTTGCTTCTTTGTTCCATCTCAAGTTTACGAGTCTTGAGCATTCCGTAAATTTCATCAAGAGTTGTTTCATCAAAATTGTAGTTGTCTTTTATTGTTGTTGCCTTCAAATCCCAGCATTCAGGAAGAGCTAACAGGAATTTAAGGTTTGAATCTTCAAGATCATACTCCTTATCAACCAGTGACAGATCATTCAAGAGTTTGACAAATCTATCATATAAATCAGTCAATGACTCATTAGCCTTTGAGTCAAAGTGTTCATACTCTTGAGTGAGTATTGTCTTCCTGTTCTTTTTAATCGTATCAGTTCCCTGACACCTTGTTTCTAGGGCATCCCATATCTCCTTTGCAGTCTTGCAGTTTATTACCCTGTTTGACATTACATTATCAATGGCACTATACAGTAAGTGTCGTACCTTAGCATCCTTAGCAATAGATGCGATATCTTCAGCAGTGTAATCACTCTTCTCCTTTGGTACAGTCTTTGCTGCTTCACCTGTAACTGCAACCGCGAGCTTGGTTGGTTTGTGAGGCCCTTCCTTGATTCTATCAAGATATTCTGGATCTGTTACTTCCAGAAACATGGTCATCCTCACCTTCCATATGGGATATTCAGATGGTCTTAATATGGGAACTCTGATGGTCTCATATCGGCTTTGAATTTGTGTCTTAGGAGGTTCTTCAGTTTTGGTGGGCTTAGTTGGAGTTTCTGTTTCAGACATGATTGTGTTTGGATCTGAAACTGTTTGTGCGTTAACAGATAGGCTCTGATACCACTTGTTAGGTCACGCACACACACTGTAGAGGGGGTGAATACAGTGTATAGTATAATTAAATCGAACTTTAATAACTCAAGTAACAGAAAACAAACTTTATTGAAACAATAAACTCTGTTACAGTATGGAACTGTTACCTCTCAGTGATGAACAAATATCACGAGAGATGCTAGGGTTACAATAAATAATCTTCTCGAATATGATAACACTTATAGTGTAAACCCTATGTCTGTATTTATATACTACACAGTTACAAGATAATCGTTAATTGATATGGAATATAATTCTGCTTCCTAAAATATATCAATCAGATATCTTTTCTTCCAAGTATTCTATTCTTCATAGAATTCCTTCTTCATGCATATCTCTTCTTATGTTTGTCTCGATCTTCTATCCTTTAAACAGCTGATTTCCTTATCTGAACGTCCTTCAGTACTTAAGTTCTGATATCCATCTTCTGATGATTATCTCCTGATAATATAAGTACTGATATCCTTAAGTCCTGACTTCCAGTAAGTACTGATTTATCCTGTTTAAGTAAGATCTGAAAAACTAAACATAAATCACATTAGCCATGACATTATCAAATATATCTAACAAAGTGTTATAAGTTATTTTGAGTCTAGCTTTTATTCTATTTATAACCTTGCGATTGTTTTGACGAATAGTGAGTCATGATTATTGATCTAGTTACGACTGTATATCTGTAAGCAGTTGCACACACGCATGTTTCTGGCTTGTAAGTTAATTTGAGGGGTTTGATTGATCTTTGTGCAAATAACTGCATTTGTTGAGATGTTGCTTGTTGATTGGTTTAGTTATTCTACAGGGATCGTCGCATTCAAATAGTTTGCATTCATGTATTTTTATTTCTTGTTCTTTGAGTCTGTTTATGCTTGAGGACAAGCATTGGTTCAAGTTTGGGGTATGTTGAGTGGCATTTATGACACTTTATAACACTCCGTAAAGCTTTGGATTGGTGTTTTGTACTCAAGTTTCTAGTGTTTTAACGTGTTTTTGTAGTGTTTTTGCATTTCAGGCATTTATCAGGAATACAGGTGAATTGGCATTGTTTGGATGCTAATATTGTAATATCCGGGATATATCGTATAATTATTTTTGCTATTATATAATTATTATGTGTGTTCAGTATCTATTCTGTGAGCTAATTGTTAAGTGTTATCTGTACTTGAATATTCAAAAATAATATTAATTGAGTATTTTAATTTTTATATGTCCAAAATAAAATATAGATAATTGTCATATCTTCCTAATTATTTTTATGTTGGTTTATGGATTTATAAGAATCATATGAAATTTCTAAAATCTTTTTCCGGGTAATTAAAATCTATTTTATAAAAACGGGAACCAACCGACGTCACCCGTTATTACGTTTTTGGAACCCGAAACTCTTTCGAGAACTCCTTCCTAACCTAATTGTAATATTCCGAGCATATTCCATGTTTCGACTATTTCGATCCGGCGTACGGTTTGTCCTGCGCGGGTCCCGGCACAACATTTTCGATACAATATTCGTTTCGGTAAATCAATAAAACCCGTATTTTCGATAAACAGGAGCTTTTTATTAAACTATCCCAATTATCACTTCGTAATACGTGTAACCAGGCGCTGAGACCAAGACCGCAGTACAAATTGTACTGATTTGGATAATTATCCCGAAAACCGATACCGTTTGGATTAGTTTTTACAAATAAACGTACCGTTTTATATCCGGAATGATCCAACGGGATACTAATTTTCCGTAATTATAAATAGCCTTTTACCGTATTTTATTTCGTATCAAAATCATTTGCAGACAGATAATTATATAATTTTCAGATAAAAGCCCTAATTACATAAACTGTTCTAAGAATCAAACAGCAAAACGAAGGCGTTACCGATCTCTGTTTTCAAAGCTTGAGTAACCAAAACGAAGGATTTGAAGTGTTCTATCAGATTCTGAGCTTTGTTTCACTGCAGAAATCAAGGTTATTTTTCTAAAAATTTATTTATTTTCGAATTTATTTTATTAAAAATATGAATTTTTATTCGGATGATTGTTAGTATAATTTGATGATTGCATATTGTAGAGCTTGTTTTCCTGATGATTTTCATATGTCATACGTCTGATTTGGAGTTCAATAACATGCTCAAAAGTGGATTTAATTTTCGAATTTCAAAATTAGGGTTTATAACCCGTATGAATGTTCTTAATTGAAATTTGGGGGTTTCTTATTCTGTGATAGATTGATGTTGTGTTATAGTGGGTTGTGTTCTCTGTGAAATTTGCAATCTAGTCGTATAAGTTTCATGAACCAACGAGGTCTGTAGAGAAGGGAGTTGTGTTTTGAAGTTTTCCGATGTTCGCCGGAAACTGGAAAACTTCACGGCCAAATTCCGGCCAACTCAGGGATTGTTAGGATGAATTGATTACATGGTTGTGTTCCTGGTGTTGTGTAGATGTGATCTGGAGGTGTTGGTGGGGTGAGGACGCCGGGAAAGTGTTCTCCGGCGAACCCGACTGTTTTCCGGCGAAGGGCTGGAAAATTACAGTTTAGTACCCCAACTTTTGAAAACGATGCAGTTAGGTCCCTGAAGTTTCCAGACTTTGCAAATTTAGGATTCCTGTTTATAAAATGTTTAAAAATCATATTTCCTATTTATTTTTATTATAAAAATTCATTTTTAAATTCTGAAAATTCTAAAAATTATTATTTTAATTCTGAAAATTATTTTTAATTCACAAATAAATCTAAATTAATTAGTTAATTAATTTCAGTTAATTTATAATTGATTAATTGGTCAATTAATTCAAAAATTAATTGATTTAATTAATTATTAATTGATTTTAATTAATTATTTAATTAGATTTAATTATTTAAAAATAATTTAAAATTTCTGAAAAATAGTTTCGAGCTTTAAAATATTATTCTAAATTATTTCCAAGGCTCGAGAATTATTCTAAAATTATTTCGGAGCCAAAATGGGCCAACCGAACCCTGTTTATTAACCCGAAATTGATCCCACGACCCGTTTTAATTTCGAAAAATGTTTTAAAAATCATTTTAAATACCAGAAAGCCTATTTATGACCCGAGACTTCTTTATAAATAATATATCATTGATTACGTGATGTATTATGTGCTATATGTGACTTGTTAATTGACTATCGGTCTATATATTCGGTGTTTACTTGATTATTGCATAACTTTCAATCCGTCAATCGGATTTGGGTAAAACGAAGGGTAGATAGAAGTATGTGTTGAATAGAATTCCATGAGTAAATTATTGATAGATGCTTATGATATGTGAGCAAAAGAGGCAAGACGTAAGAAAGGGAAACATATAGTTGAAGAGTAAGACGGTTGTGATTGGAAACGAGTGCAGTGTAGTAAGCTAATATCAGGCAAGTGTTCTGAACTTTCTCGAGATATTGTAGTACTTGATAATCCTGTGATATTGCAAGTGCTTTGAAGCACAGAAACCTAAATCCTGATTTCAGTTATTATTCTTGAGCCATGAATCATATTCTTTCTAATCCATTGATTATTGTATACCCAAACAAGAACCACAAATCTACGATACTACTCCACAAATATATACAAACTAAATACCAAACACTGAAATGAACTATTATATACTCAACCCATGGTATCTTATACTTGGAAAGACCAAATCCTTGAAACCTTGAAACGTTGATTCTTTTGTTATCCAATTCTTTCATTACCCAGCATCCAAGCTTTTAAATTGCCTTATTGATCCTTACAAGGATTGAAACCCTTTCATTGTTAAACATTTATTGTTGTTAATGATTTCGGTTATTGTTTATTATTGCATATTCTGTTATTATGTTAGAATTGGATTGTTTTTATAAAATTGTGGACCAGATTCGTGGTCAGACCATATAATGGTCAAGTTAGGCCAATGTGAGCCTTGGATCCAGTAGTTAGAGCAATGTTGTGTGCCTTGCTCGGGGTTAGTGCGTGACTGATCAGCAGCCTAACCTTGGTTTTTTTAAATTAAAAGTATAATATCCAATTCTAAATCATAATCCATTGTTCACTTGATATCATAACCATATTCATCTGATGATCATTATTCTCAGTTTTGTCATTGTGACTTGCTGAGCTAGTTAGCTCATTTGTGCGATGTTGTTTATATTCTTTCCAGTTAAAAAGGAACCAATTGGTAAAGAGGATCCCCAGTCCAGCGCGAGAGCTAGGGGTTCAGGTTGAGAAAGCGGAGCTAGTAGGCTTCTTTTGGAATAATTTAAGTTTGTAAAAGTTTGTAATAATGTTTAATACTCAGTTTGAGTTTGAAATAGTTGGGATTTGAACGGTTTGTAATATATTAGTGTGTTTGGCTTGTGTGCATACTTTAACCTGTTGCGGTCCGTGGTGGTTGGTAAGTAGGGTCACTGCATATATTATTATTATCTTTATTATTGTTATAAGCAGGTTATAATTAAGGTGTGTGTGTGGACCCCAAACTTCTGACCCGGGTTTGGAGGGCGCCACAGGTTTGGTATCAGAGCTACAGGTTATAAGTCACTGACACAAGCCTAGGTTGACGAGAATGGGTAGAGGGATAGGATTAGAAGTAAGGTATAGGATGATAGAACGTCGAGAGGTTGAGTGTTATGGTATAACCGGTATTAGTATAATTTGCGTCGTGGTACGAGATTCTTATATTATGATATGATTTCAGATAACAGAGATGGCCGACTCTTTTATTCCCGTATCAGCTGATCACTCAGAGGCTTCAGTTGGAGCACCAGCATCGGATCCACGTCCTGTGATTCCACCAACATTGGCTATTCTACCTCCACCGGTGTTGCAGCCCGTACCATTGCAGGCTATTCCACCTCCAGGCATGAGGCCACCTGTCAGAGGACCCCCACCAGCTGATTCAGATTCCACTGGGCATTCAGTAGCGAGTGCCCCATTCCAGTCTACATTGCCCTCAGTTCCTTATTACCGGTATGAGGCTCTTCTATTGGAGCGTGATTCCTTGTTGGCTCAGATCAGAGAGTTACAGCATATCATTAGGACTACAGATGTTGATCGTGGTGTGAGGGAGCTTCGAGAGGAGATTCATGTGACACGGAGGGTTCTTGAGGCTAGGCTACATGAAGCTACACTACCTGGCAGAGGCCCGGATGCACTGCTGGGCTGGGCTACTGAGGTGATGGAGGACTTTGAGAGGCTGGCAGGACCAGAGTTTCCTTGGAGTTGAGTTAGAGATTTTGAGATGGAGATGCTGAGCAGTGTTGTTATGGTTATGTAGTATGGACAGTAGTGTGTAGTGTGTATCAGTAGACTTTTGAGTTGTATTTATAGACTAGCGATGCTGACTAGTGAGTAGGTTGTTGTACCCTTTTTGCTTTTACTTTTGAAGCGTCTTTACGCTTGTACTAGCTAAAACTTTTGATCTATATATCAGTACCTTTTCCTTTCCAACACTGTCATTTACTTTATCGCACCTATTTTACTTTACCTTATTTATTGCACCAGTATACCCTGTGATACCATGTACCCTGTTTTCCATAACTGTTTATATTCTGTAAAGAAGCATGCAATTTACTTAATTACAACTGTTTTCAAAAAGAGATATTTCTATTTTACAAAACTTTTCTTTTATACAAAGATTTGATTCAAAAGCTAAATAAATTGATTGATTCTTTACAGAAAATGCCTCCCAGAAGAAATACCCGCACCAACACCCAGAATGAAGAAACCAACAATAACAACAATAACAACCAAAATGATATAAACCAGAATGTGAACCCAGGACCCATGGACCCAGCAATAGCCCAGATTCTTCAAATCTTGGCCCAACAAACAGTTCACCTGGTACAACAACAGCAAAGACAGACCAATCCCCAGGTAACTTTCAAAACTTTTCAGGCAGTAAACCCACCAGAATTCAAGGGTTCCTTAGAGCCAATTGAAGCAAATGTGTGGTTAAAGGAAATAGAGAAGGCATTTGCCTTGGTAAAAGTGAAAGAGGAGCAGAAGGTTGAATTTGCAAGTTACTATCTGAAGAATGAGGCCACCTATTGGTGGGAGATGGTGAAGACATTGGAAAGCACAGATGTTATTACTTGGGAAAGGTTTAAGGAATTTTTTTTAGAAAAGTATTTTCCTCAGTTTGTTCAGGATCAAATGGAGCTGAAGTTTTTAGAATTAAAGCAAGGGAACATGTCGGTAACAGATTATGAGGGGAAGTTTGAGGAATTGTCAAGGTATGTGTCGTCGTATGTTGATACTGATAAAAAGAAAGCTAAGAGATTCCAGCAAGGCTTGAAGCCATGGATCAGAGGGAAGGTAGCTATTTTTGAATTGGATACCTATGCCGGGGTTGTACAGAAAGCTATGATCGCAGAGACAGAGAGTGAGATGTTCCAGAAAGAAAAGGAAAGCAAGAAAAGGAAAGTTGAGGGAAGTGAGGGTCAGTCACAAACAGGGAAGTTTCCAAATTTTAAGAAGGGCAAGTTTCAGCCAGGGAGAAATTTTAATTTCAGGAGACAAAATGCAGGAGACGGAGGCCAGGGCAATCGTCCAGCTAATGTGAATCAGCCGAATCAGTTGAGATTAACTTTTCCAGATTGTCAAGTATGTGGAAAGAAGCATGGAGGAGTTTGTAACAAGTTGAATGTGGTATGTTTTAAATGCAACCAGAAAGGGCACTACTCGAGGGAGTGCCGAAATCAGCCAGCAAGAGAGCCAGCGAATAAGGATCAGCCTATCCGGAATCCAGCAGTGAAGGTTCCAGCCATTGGATTTACATGCTTTAAATGTGGGAAGCCAGGACATATGGCCAGGGATTGCAAGACACCAGCCCCAGTTAGTAATGCATTAAGGATTATGGGATCTACCCCAACAGTGAATGAGACTCCGAGGGCTAGAGTTTTTGACATGTCGATGAAGGATGCGATCCAGGATACGGATGTCGTGGCAGGTACGCTTAATGTGAATTCTTTATGTGCCAAAGTGTTAATAGATTCGGGAGCAACTCGATCGTTTGTTTCACAAGATTTTGTTAGTAAGTTAAATTGTCCAGTTGGGTATTTAAATGAAATAATGACGGTGGAATTAGCAAATCAAGAACGTGTAACTGTTAACCAAGTTTGTGGGAATTATGAGATTGAGATTTCTGGTAGTAAATTTTGTGTAGATTTGATACCGTTTAAGTTAGGAGAATTTGACGTTATATTAGGGATGGATTGGTTATCTAAGCATGATGCTCAGATAGATTGTCGAAATAAGAAAGTAATGGTGAAAACGCCAGACGAAAGAATAGTAACGTTCAAGGGACAGAAGCAGGTAAAGAAGTTCTTAACAATGATTTGAGCCAAGAAGTTACTACGACAAGGATGTGAGCATTTCGTAGCATATGTGATTGACAGAAGTCAGGAGCCAGCAAAACTTGAAAATATTCCAGTTGTGATGGAATTTCCAGACGTATTTCCCGACGAGTTACCAAGACTTCCTCCAGATAGAGAAATTGAATTTGCAATCGACTTAGCACCTGGAACCGAACCAGTATCCAAGGCCCCGTATAGAATGGCGCCCGTTGAGATGAAAGAATTAGCAAAACAATTGCAAGAGCTGTTAGAGAAAGGAGTAATTAGACCCAGCGTATCCCCGTGGGGTACACCGGTATTATTTGTCAAGAAGAAGGATGGAAGCATGAGACTGTGCATCGACTATAGGGAGCTCAACAAGTTGACGATTAAGAATAAGTATCCGTTACCCAGAATTGATTATTTGTTTGACCAATTGAAGGGAGCCAAGTATTTCTCCAAAATCGATTTAAGATCGGGATATCATCAACTGAAAATTAAACCAGAAGATATACCAAAGACAGCTTTCAGAACAAGGTATGGACATTACGAGTTTTTAGTGATGTCATTTGGATTGACCAACGCCCCAGCAGCGTTTATGGACCTGATGAACAGAATTTTCAAGGAATATTTGGACAAGTTCGTTATAATATTTATAGACGATATTTTGATCTATTCAAAGACGGAGGAGGATCATGCGGAACATTTAAGGACAGCTTTGGAGATTTTAAGGAAAAAGAAGTTATATACTAAATTGTCGAAGTGTGAGTTTTGGCTACAGGAAGTTCAGTTCTTAGGACACATAGTCAGTAACGAAGGGATCAAAGTGGACCCGGCAAAGATCGAGGCAATTACGAATTGGGAAAGACCGAGAACACCCACTGAGGTAAGAAGTTTCTTGGGATTGGCAGGATATTATCGACGATTCGTTCAGAATTTCTCAAGAATTGCAACACCATTGACAAAGCTTACACAAAAGACTGAAAAGTTTATATGGAATGACAAGTATGAAGGAAGTTTTCAGGAATTGAAGCGGAGATTTATCACAGCACCTGTTTTGTCACTTCCAGACGATCAAGGGAATTTCGTAATTTATAGCGATGCTTCTTACAAAGGATTAGGATGTGTTCTTATGCAGCACGACAAGGTGATTGCGTATGCATCAAGGCAATTGAAACCACACGAACAGAAGTACCCAACTCATGATTTGGAGTTAGCAGCTATAGTTTTCGCTTTGAAGATTTGGAGACATTATTTGTATGGAGAAAAATGTGACATTTTCACGGATCACAAAAGTTTGAAATATATATTTACCCAGAAGGAACTTAATATGAGACAAAGGAGGTGGTTAGAATTGATTAAGGATTATAAGGCGAACATTGTAGCAGATGCGTTAAGTCGGAAGGAAAAGTTAAATGTATTATCCGTACCTGAAGAAATATATAAAGAATTTCAAAAATTGGAATTGGAGATTAGAATTTGCAAGCCTGAGGAAGCAAAAGTGTACGGTATGATTTTCCAACCGGAGTTATTGGAGAAAATAAAGAAATGCCAGAAAGAGGTAATGGATCAAGATATAAATAGTTTGGTAGGTGAGGAATTATGCACACAACAAGATGATCAAGGTATTCTTAGGTTTTCCTCAAGAATTTGGATTCCACCAGTGACGGAGCTGAAAAATGAAATTTTACAAGAGGCACATAGTTCAAGATATTCCATCCATCCAGGGAGTACCAAAATGTACAGAGATTTAAAGAAGAATTATTGGTGGCCAGATATGAAGAGGGAAATTGCGGAATAGATTAGCAAATGCTATACCTGTCAGAGAGTTAAAGCAGAGCATCAGAGACCAAGCGGATTGCTACAGCCATTGGAGATTCCAGAATGGAAGTGGGAATATATTACCATGGATTTTATAGTTGGATTACCAAGGACAAGGACTAATCATGATGCCATTTGGGTTATAGTAGATAGACTTACCAAGTCAGCTCATTTTCTGCCTATAAATGAAAGATTTTCGCTCGACAAGTTAGTTCATATGTACTTGAAAGAAATTGTAGTTCGTCATGGAGTTCCAGTGTCTATTGTATCTGATCGAGATCCAAGATTTAATTCAAGATTTTGGAAGAGTTTTCAAGAATGTTTGGGAACAAGACTGAATATGAGTACAGCCTATCACCCCCAAACGGATGGCCAAAGTGAAAGAACGATCCAGACAATCGAGGACATGCTACGTGTTTGTGCTATTGATTTCAAAGGAAGTTGGGACGAGCATTTACCCCTGGTAGAGTTTGCTTATAACAACAGTTATCACGCCAGTATTGGGATGCCACCTTATGAAGCCCTTTATGGACGCAAGTGTAGATCTCCAATATATTGGGACGAAGTAGGAGAATGTAAAATACTCGGACCTGAATTGGTGCAGCAGACAAAGGAAGTTGTTGAAATTATCCAGAAAAGATTAATAGCCGCACAAGATCGTCAAAGGAAATATGCAGACCAGTCAAGAAAAGACATGGAATTTGAAGAAGGAAGCTTGGTATTATTGAAAGTATCACCATGGAAAGGACTAACGAGGTTTGGGAAGAAAGGGAAGCTAAACCCAAGATATGTCGGACCTTTTGAAATCCTAAAGCGTATTGGCAAGGTAGCTTACGAGTTGGCGTTACCTCCGCACATGGAGCACATTCACAATATTTTTCACATATCAATGCTTAAGAAATATAATCCAGACTCCAGGAATATAATAGAATATGAGCCAATAGAACTTCAAGCAGATTTATCATATGTAGAGAATCCGATAGAGATTCTAGAGGAAAGAGAGAAAGTATTGATAAATAAAGTGGTAAAGTTAGTAAGAGTATTGTGGAGAAACCCAAAGGTTGAAGAGTCAACCTGGGAGTTAGAAAGTGATATGAGAGAAAAGTACCCTCATTTGTTTTTTTAGAGATTTTGAGGACAGAATCCTTTTAAGGGGGGAAGGATGTAATATCCGGGATATATCGTATAATTATTTTTGCTATTATATAATTATTATGTGTGTTCAGTATCTATTCTGTGAGCTAATTGTTAAGTGTTATCTGTACTTGAATATTCAAAAATAATATTAATTGAGTATTTTAATTTTTATATGTCCAAAATAAAATATAGATAATTGTCATATCTTCCTAATTATTTTTATGTTGGTTTATGGATTTATAAGAATCTTATGAAATTTCTAAAATCTTTTTTCGGGTAACTAAAATCTATTTTATAAAAACGGGAACCAACCGACGTCACCCGTTATTACGTTTTAGGAACCCGAAACTCTTTCGAGAACTCCTTCCTAACCTAATTGTAATATTCCGAGCATATTCCATGTTTCGACTTTTTCGATCCGGCGTACGGTTTGTCCTGCGCGGGTCCCGGCGCAACATTTTCGAAACAATATTCGTTTCGGTAAATCAATAAAACCCGTATTTTCGATAAACGGGAGCTTTTTATTAAACTATCCCAATTATCACTTCGTAATACGTGTAACCAGGCGCTGAGACCAAGACCGCAGTACAAATTGTACTGATTTGGATAATTATCCCGAAAACCGATACCGTTTGGATCAGTTTTTACAAATAAACGTATCGTTTTATATCCGGAATGATCCAACGGGATACTAATTTTCCGTAATTATAAATAGCCTTTTACCGTATTTTATTTCGTATCAAAATCATTTGCAGACAGATAATTATATAATTTTCAGAGAAAAGCCCTAATTACATAAACTGTTCTAAGAATCAAACAGCAAAACGAAGGCGTTACCGATCTCTGTTTTCAAAGCTTGAGTAACCAAAATGAAGGATTTGAAGTGTTCTATCAGATTCTGAGCTTTGTTTCACTGCAGAAATCAAGGTTATTTTTCTAAAAATTTATTTATTTTCGAATTTATTTTATTAAAAATATGAATTTTTGTTCGGATGATTGTTAGTATGATTTGATGATTGCATGTTGTAGAGCTTGTTTTCCTGATGATTTTCATATGTCATACGTCTGATTTGGAGTTCAATAACATGCTCAAAAGTGGATTTAATTTTCGAATTTCAAAATTAGGGTTTATAACCCGTATGAATGTTCTTAATTGAAATTTGGGGGTTTCTTATTCTGTGATAGATTGATGTTGTGTTATAGTGGGTTGTGTTCTCTGTGAAATTTGCAATCTAGTCGTATAAGTTTCATGAACCAACGAGGTCTGTAGAGAAGGGAGTTGTGTTTTGAAGTTTTCCGATGTTCGCCGGAAACTGGAAAACTTCACGGCCAAATTCCGGCCAACTCAGGGATTGTTAGGATGAATTGATTACATGGTTGTGTTCCTGGTGTTGTGTAGATGTGATCTGGAGATGTTGGTGGGGTGAGGACGCCGGGAACGTGTTCTCCGGCGAACCCGACTGTTTTCCGGCGAAGGGCTGGAAAATTACAGTTTAGTACCCCAACTTTTGAAAACGATGCAGTTAGGTCCCTGAAGTTTCCAGACTTTGCAAATTTAGGATTCCTGTTTATAAAATGTTTAAAAATCATATTTCCTATTTATTTTTATTATAAAAATTCATTTTTAAATTCTGAAAATTCTAAAAATTATTATTTTAATTCTGAAAATTATTTTTAATTCACAAATAAATCTAAATTAATTAGTTAATTAATTTCAGTTAATTTATAATTGATTAATTGGTCAATTAATTCGAAAATTAATTGATTAATTGATTTAATTAATTATTAAATGATTTTAATTAATTATTTAATTAGATTTAATTATTTAAAAATGATTTAAAAATTCTGAAAAATAGTTTCGAGTTTTAAAATATTATTCTAAATTATTTCCAAGGCTCGAGAATTATTCTAAAATTATTTTGGAGCCAAAATGGGCCAACCGAACCCTGTTTATTAACCCGAAATTGATCCAACGACCCGTTTTAATTTCAAAAAATGTTTTAAAAATCATTTTAAATACCAGAAAGCCTATTTATGACCCGAGACTTCTTTATAAATAATATATCATTGATTACGTGATGTATTATGTGCTATATGTGACTTGTTAATTGACTACCGGTCTATATATTCGGTGTTTACTTGATTATTGCATAACTTTCAATCCGTTAATCGGATTTGGGTAAAACGAAGGGTAGATAGAAGTATGTGTTGAATAGAATTCCATGAGCAAGAAAAGGTGTTGTTAAGCAATAGGGGTTTGGGTTTAAGTCGACGGAGTAAGATTCAAGAGCAAAGTAAGAAGACCGTTATGCAAGATAAAACAAAAAAAGTTCATAATAAGGATAATGTTGAATCAAAGCTGGGGACCGAAATGTTTGAGTATATTGAGGCAGTAATTGACAAGGATGTTGAAGAGGGGTGTTTGAAACAAAGGTGGTGTTCTCTAAATTTGAAGAATTAGCTAGTTCTTTGCAGAATAAGTTACTTAAAAAAGGGTTAGACAAGATAAATGTAATAGGCTTAAGTTCCATGAAATTTTTGCTAGCCAATGTGAGTGACAAGAGTTGGGAAGAAATTGGACTGAATGTTTTCCGCAGGTGGTTTAGCCTTATAAGGAATTTTTTGGATAAAGATTTGATTATTCCTAGGACTGCTTGGTTACAAACTTCATGCATTCCTATGAATGTCTGGCTGGAAGAAAATCTGAAAGAATATACTAGATGGATGGGAGATTGGGTTTCTTGGTCCTGCCAAGTAGATGGTGAAAGTGAATTCTTTGATCTGATAGTATGTGTCTCTATAGTCAGGCAAAATAAGATTGATGTAGAAATGAATATTTTGGTTAAGGGGCAAATCTTTCCAGTAAGATTTGCTAAAATAACAGATTTAAGAAAACTTAAAGGGAAAACTGAGCCTATGTGTGCTTCAAGCAATGAGATCAATTCAGTCATAAAAATTGTGGTAATGTTCAGATGTCATGCTTGGAGGATTCAGAGATTCTTGAGTCTCTAAGTAAGGAAGGAGTAATGTGTGATTAGAATAATTTGGATATTTCTGGCTCTTTAGCTAGAACAGGGGAGAACCCAAGTGTTGTGGCAGTTGATGATGGGAACTTGATAAAAGGGTCCAATAGTACGAGTAATTTTCAAGAAGTTATAGTGCACAACTCGAAAGTTGATGGGGATAATGTTTTGTTGGAAGCAGCTTTAGAGCAAAGTAGTACATTAATAGAAAAATGGCAGACTGTTAATGATAAAGAATTGATAGATAAAGAAGTATCGGTCACTTTTCTATGGAGGAAAGAGGTGAGTCAAAATTCAAATTCATCTTGTCAAGAGGAAGGAACTTTGGAAAAATTTGACAGTTTAAATCCAGTGGATTTAGTTGGAAACTTACAAGGATCTTTGTGTAATGGATTGGTCAATCAAAAAGTTAAAGGTGTGGGACGGCCTAGGAAAGTTGGCAAAAAAGTCAAAAATCCTTTTGACTTGAAATGTATATATGGGCTAGGGCATAGAAATAAATTTGGGAGTAGTAAGAGACTGGGACCTTGCTTTAGTAATACTTAGAAGTTGGGAGCAATAAAGGAAAAGGAGGAAGGCTCAGTTGAGGAGATAGCAAAAGAAATTATAGAGTGTGCTGAGCTGATGGGGTTAAAGATTATGGGGAATAAGGAGGCTGATTTGCAATTTTAGGAGCAATTGATGATATCAAATAGAAAGTATCGGAAGCATCGACGGATGATGACTACATCGACGAATGATGATGACATCGACGGATGTTGATAATCGGTGGATAATGATATCAATGAATGATTGAGACGCCCTCCAAACCTGGGTCAGAAGTTTGGGGCTCACAACACACACACAATATATAAACATGTATATAAAATATTATATGCATTGACCCTTCTTTTCACAACCATGGATCGCAACATGTTCATGTATGAAAACAAGCCACAACCTTATCTTTTATTACATCGTACCAAATCCCAACTAGTTCAACTTATAACTGATAATGATATCATTCTTACAATCTTGCATAACTCATCTGCAATATACAACTTTTGCTAGCTCGATCCAACTTAACCAGGAATCCTAGCTCGCACAATGGACTGGGAATCCTCGTTACCAACAATTTCCTTTTTCAACTGTTGAAAACATAAAAAGGTTTGCAAGAGTGTGCTAAATAGCTCAACAAGTCATAATAGCAATAACTGAGGTTAAACAATGACCAATTGAATTGATTCAGAAGAATTATGTTACTGGATAAGCAATGATTAGAATTGGACATTCACTTTCATTTTTAAAAACCAAGGTTAGGATGCTGATCAGTCACGCACTAACCCCGAGCAAGGCACACATCTCTGCTCACTATACTAGATCCAAGGTATGCATTGGCCTAATATGAACACAAATCTGGTCTGACCACAAATCTGGTCCACATTTATATAACCGTCCAATTCTAAAATAATTCAATATGATAATCATTATAATTCAATAAAAATAGAATTATGATTAACATTGATAAAGCATTTATCTCAGAGAATAAAACATTTCAAGGTGTCACCAGGGAATATCAAAGTGTAAATATGAAGAACGGCTTCAAGCCTGATGAAGAATCAAGTATCTGATGAACAATGGTTCAATGATAAAGCATGGTATAGATCTTTGATGATATAAGGTAGTATAGAGTATATCTGTTTTTGTACGCTCAAGTAATTCCAGTTTAGTATTTTGTTTATGGTGAGTATGTATTTGTATTTGTATGGTTCAATATATGGGAAATCAATCGTTGGTGAGTTACAAGAAATAAGGCTTACAACTCAAGTTCAATGATATGATCAGGGTTCAAGGCTGAATAGTTTAAAGCACTTGCAATATAAAACAAGACTTATTTTGAATACCAGCAACATTTTATGAGAAAGTTCGAGAATATTTGCAATATATCTTGAAGAAGGTTTAGGAGTACTTGCCTTATCACAGACGATTTCCAACCTTACTTGCACTCATCTAACAGTTCTACTCATCAATCACTTTTCTTCTTTTTCTATGTCTTGCTTCTATTTATCAATCACTTGCCTTCTCTCTCTATGCTTCAGTTCTATTTACGGATCGCTGGCTTTCTTTTCTATGCCTCGCTTACTCTACTAGGCACCACAAGTATTTTCCAATATTCAATCTCATATTATTCTAATCGTCACATAGACGTCAAAAGCTTTTATCTACCCTTCGTTTCACCCAAATCCAGCATACGGATCGAAAGTTATGAATAAAACCGTTAAACA
The DNA here is from genome assembly GCF_009905375.1 of Apium graveolens. Taxonomy (NCBI): domain Eukaryota; kingdom Viridiplantae; phylum Streptophyta; class Magnoliopsida; order Apiales; family Apiaceae; genus Apium; species Apium graveolens. The sequence goes on from NC_133653.1 coordinate 114,318,531, forward strand.
ATGCACATATAGTCATATTATAGATCAATCAGATCACATATAAATCGTAGCCCGTAAGATATTCAATTAAAATAATTATTCAAATAAGATTTGGGGTCAAAATGAATTTCCAAGTATTTAATACGAATTTTTGAACATTTTTCAAAATTAAAACGGGTCTTCGAATCAATTTAAAATTAAATAACAGGGTTCGAACACCCGAATCTGACTTTAAAATGATTTAATAATAATTACCGAGCTTTGAAAATAATTTTAAATAATATTTGAAAGCTCAAAACTATTTTTGGGAATTTTTAAATCAAAATAAGTAATTAAATCTAATTAAATAATCAATTAACATTAATTAATAACTAATTAAATTAATTAATTAATTAATATTTAAATTAATTGCTAATTAAATAATTAATTATCAATAAAAATAATTAATTAATTAATTAAGATTTATCTTTAAACTAAAAATAATTTTCAGAAATTTAATACTGGATTTTTGTAATTTTTAAAATAATTAAAACAATTTCTGAAATTAATTATAAACATAAATATTGTTTTTATCAATTTTAATAACAGAATCCTATATTTGCAAATTTATTAAAACTTTGGTGGTTGGATTGTAAAAACATATTTTATAACAAATTCTGAGAATTTGTGGATCAAAATCGGGTCAATCTCGGGTCCAAGATCGACCCGAACGGGTCAACCAAGAATGGGAAGAACCCGGCCACCGGAGAGTTATCCGGTGAATTAAATCTGGCTAAAATACTGGTGCTCCCTGTCTTTTCTCGAGCCCAATCAATTCCCCAGTGATCCAGAACCACAACCCAGTCAATCATGCTCGCAGAGAGATCCCTGTTTAACCTTTCCGGCGAAAATGCCATTATCTCCGGTGAAGCTTCGAACTTTTCCGGCGATAAATTTTCGGCATCCAACAGAGAAATAAAACACATGAATTGGATCATTTTAGGATGATCTATAAGCTCATATCAGTCGATTTAATCCAGGATCAGTAGAATTAAAAATCCCAAATTTCGATTGAAATTATTCAAGAACGTAAACCCTAATTTCAATTTTCCAGAATCAAACATCAATTTCTATATGTTATTGAACTCCAAATCATTCATATAATATACCAAAATGACCATTAAGAAAAGATCTACATGATTCTAGCATCAAATCATATCAAAAACATCAAGAACAAAAATTCCTAATTTAATCTATAATTAATTTGAAATAAAATAATTAAATAAGAAAATTACCTTGATTTCTACACCAAAACAATTGATTGATTCAGAAAGGTATTTTCGAGAGCTTCGATTTGATATATTGCACGCCTGAATCGGAGTTCGATAACGCCTTCGTTCGTAGGTTTGATTATGAAGAACACAACATTTTTAGGGTTTTTCTCTGTAAATTCTATATTTCTACTGATCGATTATGATTATACGAATAAAATGAAATAATAAAAGGGCTATATATAGTTATAGAATATTGGATCGTGTTGGATCGTATTGGATCGATAAATTAGTTACTTAGCCGCTAAGTAACTGCAAAAACGATCCGATTTGATACTTGTATTGGATAATTATCCAAACCGGGCTTCTTATAAAATACTTTATACGAAAATAACGTAATATTATCCCGTCTTTCGAGAATACGGGTTTTGTTGCTTTATCGAAATGATTATAGTATCGAAAATTTTGTGTCGGGCCGCGCACGGGTCAAACCGTAATCCGGATTGAAAAAGTCAAAACACAGAAAATGTCCGTAATTATCAGATTAGGTTAGAAAGGATTTTTCGGAAGAGTTTCGGGTTGTAAAAACGTAAAAACGGTTGAAGTCGGACGATTCCCGGATTTATAAAATAGTTTTGTAATTATTCAGAAAATAATTAATAAATTCATAAATTAATATAAAATCATATAACACTCAAAAAAAAATTACCAGAAAAATACCATAATTATCTATATTTTATTCTGGACGTATTAAAATTAATATACCTATACTTTACCACATACAAACATCCACATATCCACATCAATCATCCGATAATTTACCAAAAATCACATAATAGTCACATAATATTTATTTATCAATAAAATAATTACACGCTATGTCCCAGATATTACAATGATGATGTCAACGGAAGATGAAATCATTATTTGTCACATCAGTTGATCTTTGAGAAGGAAAAGGAAAGAGGAACTCAAGGCGGTGAAGGACTTTATCTCAGAAGCAATTGTATAGGTTTCCTTGTTGTTAATAGAATAGGATTCCTTATATATTGTTAGTCGTGCTCTATATAAAACATATATTAGGTCCATGATATAAGCATTGCGACATTGTTATATCTTTCGCATAACCTAGCAGCTCTCAAGGATATTTGTTCATTCTTTCGAGAGAGTACGTTTTTAATAAGTTTTTATCAGTTAATATAAAAACTGTCGAGTCTGTTGAAGCTTTGTCGAATTGATTGTATCAACTGTATTCACCCCCCTATAGTTGATGAAGGGCCTAATAATTGGTATCAGAGCTTGTTGTTAACGTACAAACAGTTAAAGATTTGAAAATCAATCAACCATGTCAGACAAAGAAGAAGAAACACAGAATCTGAATCTGAAGCCACCATCCACAGCCACTTCACAGATAAGCAGCAACATGAGTAGGTATGAAGCAATCAAAGTGCCTATCCTGAAGATACATGAATATCTAATCTGGAAAGTCATGATGACCATGTACTTGGAAGCCACAAATCTTGAATATCTGAACAGGAATTATGATGGTCCTCATAAATCAATGAAGGTAGTTGTTTCGCTTGCAGAAGAACCAGAGAAGACGATAGACAAAGACGGGACGAATTACTCTCCTGAAGATATCTCATCTATCATGAAAGATGCTAAGGTCAGACACATCCTGCACGTCAGTCTTGATAGTGTTATGTCCAACAGAGTCATTGGATGTAAGACAACAAAAGAGACATGGGATGCTTTAGAAGTAAAGTGTCAAGGTATAATTGCTATCAAGAAGAACAGAAGGACAATACTTACTCAAGAATATGAGCACTTTGACTCAAGGGACAATGAGTCCTTAACTGTGATCTATGATAGATTTCAGAAGTTGCTGAATGACTTATCCCTTGTCGACAAAGAATATGATTTGGAGGACTCAAACTTGAAGTTCCTACTTGCTCTCCCTGTAAAGTGGGACTATAAAGTCACATCAATAAGAGATAACTATCAACTTGACATCACACCTCTAGATGAGATCTATGGAGTTCTGAAAACTCATGAACTGGAGATGCAGCAAAGAAGCAAGAGGAAAGGATCAAAAGCTATACCAGTTGCACTCAAGGTTAAAAAGAAGCCAAAGGAGAAAGCTAGGAGAAAAAGCTACTCCAAAGGGAAAGCCATGATTGCAATGTCAGATACTGAATCATCAAATTCTGATGATGACTCAAATACTGATACTGAATCAGATCCTGACAGTGATCATAACAATAATGAAGATATCGATCAAATGGATGCCGTACTGGTTAAAAGCTTCAAGAAGATGGTCTACAAGAACTTCAAAAAAGGGAGAAGATTTTCCAGAAAAGGTTCCAGTTCCTTAAACTCTGATAAGAGGAACAACATGAGATATACTGATGGGAAGGAATCAAGATCTGGAAAACTTGATAAGTCAAAAAAGAGATGTTACAACTGTGATGGAATTGGACACTTTGCAGCTGACTGCAGAAAACCCAGAGTTGAGAAGAAACAAGCCTTGATCTCAAGGAAGAGAAACTGGGATGATTCATCAAATTCATATGATGGAATCAATTATGCTCTCATAGAAACAGCTGATGTTGAGGCTGACAATGCCGAATTAAAGGTACCTCGGACTACTCTTGCTTTTGATACTGATGATATCTATGAATTATGATTATTTCTTAAGACTCTGAATGTTAGTTTTAGGGATCAAACCTTAGAGAATAATAGAATCAAGAGTGAAAACTATGTGTTAAAAAAAGGAATGATCACCTAGAAATTGAGTTTCTTTTCATGATAGAAATTCAAAGAGAAAGAGATTATGCTGTTTATATTCAGGAAAAATTGCTAGAAAAACATCCTTATCTAGAGAAGGAGCTAGCAAAAGAAAGAGATGTCATTAAACTTTGGACTAACTCAGGAAAATTAACTCAGGAAATTCTATAGAATGTTTGTTGGGGATCAGGATTAGGATATTTAACTAGATCTAATTCTGATAAGAAAAGTGGAAAAGAAACTAAGATAACAGAACCAATAAAAACTGATAGTGTGGCGCCTCAAAATCTGGGGTCAGGAATCTCGGAGGCCACGCCATCTTAATCACTATATACCACATACCTCGCATCATAATATATAAATACTCACACTTTACGACCCCACAATTATCACATACACACACACTTATAGGTTATTGTCTTGGAAACAAACCATTCATTAGTAGAGTAAATCAAACCACAAAGTGATAATTATTACAACCCAAAAGTAATTAAGTCTTATCGGGGAATAACCTTTAAGTAAGGCTAGTCCGTCAGCCAAATATTTGTTTCTTATTTATTACCTTACATAAGTCATACTTGTAAATAAGCCGAACTAAAAACAACTGAAAACCAATCCAGCCTATTCGGTCTACCTGTGGTACAGTACCAAACAACCTACGAAACAGCTGGTCATTTCCTACCTGTTTCCTGGCTGTGAGTTTTATGATAGGCATCTTGATTCACTGTTGTGTTGTGTCAATTTAATAAAACAAGTGTGAGCTGTAATGCTCAACATAATAATGTACAGTATGAAATGACTGTATGATAAACTCAAGTAAAACGTCATATGTAATATTTATATTTTATTCAAAAATAGTTTTCATTAGTGATACACACCTTCTTTTGAAAACGATTCTTTAGTGGATTTTAATATCCTGCAAATACCTTAATGGTAAACCCAGCACCTAGGCTTGGGCTACGACATTGCATCACAATTCTAATTGGAAGAATAGGACATTCGTTGGAGCCACCGCATACGATGATCAGTCGTACTACGGAAATAGTAACCTTTTCTACTAGTAGAAAGACGACACCTTCGTATCCCGGTTATCACCCTAGCCGCATTCGGGCTACGTGTCCCATTTTGGGTATACACATACTTCACAAGTTCCTAAGTACACAGAGTACCTTCACCTGCGGTACCTTTAGTAGTCCATCTAGCACACATAGTACTAGAGTCTACCCCTCCCTTGTCCTTTAAAAGATTTCTATCATATCTCGAGAACTCGAACCACATCAAAGTTCCCCCAAGCGTTTTGCTTGTTGATAGAAACAGCTTGTTTATTAGCGTAGATATGTATATGTACACGTACTTCTGAATTTTTCGGAGGAAGTACTAAGGATGTGAGTTGACCGTTGTCAACAGATAATTAAATAAGGGGGAGTTTTTTTAGAAACTATATTCAAAATACTTAAAATAAGTCGAGATAATATTCTTCGACGATCTAAAATTATTCAAATGATTTTCCGAAAATCATAAAGTATTTTAAATCAGGTTTCATGATTTTTAAATCATAAATAAATCATTTAATAAATAATAAATAATTAAATATTAATCGATAAATAATTAAACCTCGAATGAGTTTACTTTTAAAAGAATATTTAAAATAATATTCCTCAACTAATTTATGTTTACGTAATTTAATTATCTTTAATGTTTAGTCGGGTTTGAAATAAATGATCGTTGGAATATGCTTCTCCCATAATAAATGAATAGGTATTTAATATTTATTATTCGGACAATAAAACATAGTTAAGGGAATACGATCTTTGGAAATTGTTTTAATAGAAGTTCGAGGTATTTAATGTTTCGTAAGTGGACGTTGGGTCCCTTGATACGTAACTACTATGGACTTTTAATCGTCCTATAATATCACCGGAATGATTCCCAGGTTTTTATTTTGAAATCCCGACCGACTCTCGGTCTTATAATAATACGTCACGCTTATAGCGGAATTAAATATTTAACGATATATACTTATCGTACAACATCGCTACATTATGCAAAAATTCAATTACTATGTATCATGGCAAGCATGGTATTTATGCAATGATAATAAAACAATCCTTTCACAACACAAAAGTAAATGGAATTGGGTTCGTAAACTTGCCTGGGTATCTCGAGGTGGAGGATGCTCTAGGTTCCGTTTGGAAATCTATAATCATAAACAAAATTTGTTTTGTTATGTCCCGTTCTAATTTACGGCGAATCGTACTCACGCACTACTTATTATGCACCCTCTCAACTTATATTACCCTTATTACTTCTTTAAGTCCTTGTTCTTATTATGGTCGTTTCCATTTTTTGAAGTGTCTTCAGTCCGTTTTCATTTTCCTCGTCGTCTCCGCTTATGGATTCTACGGTTTTCTAATCGCGCGGTCTCGGCTCCGATATTTTTATAAAATTGAAAAATCATTATTTTCACTTGAAATTTTTATGAAAGTTAGGAAACTCAATTTACTACTCTCTGTAAACATTTCATGATTTATGAACATTTTTAAGTTGATCCTTTTTATTTTCAAAGTTTGTAATTCGTAGCAGTTTTTGTCGCGTAAATCACTTTTAGTAAAACGGCCATAACTTTTGATCCGTAAATCGGAATCAAGCGATTCAAGCGCCTAAGCGATCCTTATAAAATTTTCTATCATAATAAAGGGTTATTTTTCAAGAAAATACAGTTTAAATCTTCGGGACTTTCTGCAGAAACTTAAAGTTACGTTTTGTTCATTTTAGCGAGATTACGGTTACGATCGGAGTTTCGTTCATGCCTTAAATTTTTATACTACCACCAACAATAAACATATCATCATCATCACACTAACTCATCTCAAGAACATCATATTCTTGAGGCAACAACAATCAACCTTAAATCTACTTAGCTAAACATTAAGATTACAACAATACTTCCACCAAAACTAGGTTTACAACTATGTTCTAAAAGAATCTTGAACTTAAATCTTAAGTAAGGATGGGTTAAAGATTTATACCTTTCTTGAGAGCTTAAGATGTTTTCTTGATGATGGTGAAGTCTTGGGAGTACTTAGTATGGTTTTTGGAACCTAAAATAACCATTAAAATCAAGAAACCAAATAAAAGTTACCATTCATACTATTCACTATCATCTTTCTTGAATTTATTTCACCCATCAAACCTTGATAAAAAGAGCTCAAAGATTTATCTTACCTTAGTTTTGGTGGTATGAAGCTTGAGAATTAATGGGGGAATTTTTCCATGGCTAGAGCTTGGTGATTTGAATTTGATTTCTTCTTATTTCTTGCTAGGGCCGAATAAAGAAGAAGAAGTGGGAGAGAGAGATTTTTTTGTGTTGCTTCTTGGGAGATTCTTGAATAATGCTTGTGATATCTTGTATTTGATTGTTATTCTCTAGTATAAGTCCTAGGATTTGATTTTAGTTGCCAAATCTCTAGACAATTCTAGCTAGGCTTTTTAGATTACAAGCTAAGCTAATTAGCTTAGCCATTAGCTTCATTATTCTCTAGCCCTTGGTTGATCATCCTACTCTCTTAGCTCACAATTTGATAAAGTAACCATGGTTACTTTTCTACCATGGTTAGTTAGTGCGTTATGTTTATTTAATCGTTTACGCGTTCGTTCGGTCGCTTAAACATTTTCGTAATACTTTTTCGCATATCGTTCGCGATGACAATCCTTTCGTATTTATTCCTTATGTTTTGAATTATCATACTTGAATATAGATCTGTAGGGTTTTAAATTCGTAATTATATTGTGATTCCCGTAATCCTCGATGATTGGTAAATATGGTCGTTTTTCAAAGTTCGTTTTCTTCGAAAACTAATAGTGTTTACATACACTCATTTGGTACGTATAATCATAATATAAACTTCGAAACTCATTTTCTCATGCACAACATAGTGTGGGCTAAAAAAATTTCTCCGTCTTTCTGGGTTACTATTTATTAAACATTTTTACAAGGTCTCAAAAATTCGAGTTATTACAGATAGCAAGGTCAAGCATTTGTGGAAGACAGCTGGAATTAGCATAAAAGACTTTCTCACCTCAATTTCAACAATATCAATGAACTTGTGAGAAAAGATCTTGTTAGAGGATTTCCCAATGTAGTTTTTACTCCTGATGGCTTATGTGACTCATGCCAGAAATCCAAGCAACGGAAAACTTCTTTCAAGAGTAAAACTGAATCCTCAATTCTTAAACCATATCATCTACTTCATATTGATCCCTTTGGTCCAGTGAATGTTATGTCAATTGCCAAGAAGAGGTATGCACTCATAATTTTTGATGAATATACAAGATACACATGAGTGTATTTTCTGCACACCATGGATGAATCTCCATCCATTCTTGATCATGTGAGGGAGATGGATTAAGGATCAACATACAAAGTGAGGATTATCAAAAGTGATAATGGAACTAAATTTAAGAATAGCTCTATGGAAGAGTTTTCTAAACTCAAGGGGATAAAACAAGAGTTTTCTGCTCCTAAAACTCCACAACAAAATAGAGTTGTTGAAAGAAAGAATAGAACTCTGATAGAAGCTGCAAGAACCATGCTAGAGGAAGCAAGATTGCCTACCTACTTCTGGGCTGAGAATGTGCAAACTGCTTGCTTTATACAAAATACAACATTGATCAACAAGCATAAAAAACACCATTTGAGATGGTGAAGGGAAAGAAGCCAAATTTAAAGTTCTTTCATATTTTTGGTTGTAAGTGTTTTGTTCTCAAAACTCATCCGGAGCAGCTGACCAAGTTTGATCTAAAAGTTGATGAAGAAATATTTGTGGGTTATCCGTTAACCACAAAAGCCTTCAGAGTTTACAATCTGAGAACAAGAACGGTCATGGAATCTATACATGTAACTTTTGATGACAAGAAGATAACAAGTCTAGAAGATGCAGATGACCATGATAAATTGAGATTTGAAAATGAAGTACCTTATGCTGAATTTTTAAATCCTGACTCTGATACAGTAAGTCCTGATTTCACTCAAAGCTCTGAGTTTCCACATGATAGTGGAAATTCTTCTGACACTGAAGTATATGTTGAGGGGGAGCAACATAACTCAAATCCAGAGACTACAACAAGTGATTCATCTCAAGAGACATCAGTAGAAAGATCATTAGACTCATCTTCCTTGAATTCTGATGATTCAAATACTAATATCAATGGGAATACTGATTCAGGGGGAGCATCAGGAAACAACAGTGTTACAAATCAAAGAAATAACATAGAATTCATGGATCAAGGAGGAGGTTCATCTTCAAGGAGTCAACTTCCATCTGCAAGAAAATGGTCAGTCACACACATCTGACTTAATCACTGAAAACCCTGACAGTGGTGTAAGAACAAAAAAAGCCAATCAGAATGAATGTCTCTACCATTCTTTTCTATCTCAAACTGAACCTAAAAAGGTTGAAGAAGCTCTATAAGATTCTGACCGGGTCACAACAATGCAAGAAGAGCTCAATGAATTTAAAAGGAACAAAGTTTGGACTCTTGTGCCAAGACCAAAAAATAGATCTGTAGTTGGCACGAAGTGGGTGTTCAGAAACAAAACTAACAATGGGGGCATTGTTACAAGGAATAAAAAAAGACTGGTTATAAAGGGTTACTCACAACAAGAAGACATTGATTATGATGAGACATTTGCTCAAGTTGCAAGGCTAGAGGCAATAAGAATCTTTCTTGCCTATGCTGCTCACAAGAAGTTTAAGGTGTTCCAAATGGATGTGAAGAGTGCATTCTTAAATGGAGAACTCGAAGAGGAATTTTATGTTGAACAGCCTTCAGGGTTCATTGATCTAAGGTATCCAGATCATGTCTACTTACTGGATAAAGCACTCTATAGACTGAAGTAAGCTCCAAGGGCCTGGTATGAAACATTTGCTCTATTTCTGCTAGAGAGTGGTTTTACAAGAGGTATAATTGATAAAACTCTCTTTTATAAATACCATGGTAAGGACTTGTTATTAGTACAGATATATGTTGATGATATCATTTTTGGATCTACTAATGATAAACTTTGTGAGAGATTTGCTAAGCTAATGCAGTCCAGGTATCAAATGAGTATGATGGGAGAATTAAGTTACTTTCTAGGGTTACAAGTTAAACAGTATGATGAAGGAATCTTCATAAATTAATCCAAATACACCAAGAATCTACTCAAAAGATTTGGAATGCAAGACTGCTCAACTGCATCAACTCTTATGGCCACTACAACCAAGTTAGATTTAAATACTGGTTCTCTAGTAGATATAACTAACTATAGAGGTATGATTGGCTCACTCCTATATCTGACTGCTAGTAGACCTGATATCATGTATGCTACATGTCTATTTGTAAGGTTTCAAGCTGACCCTGGAGAACTTCATCTATTAGCCGTGAAAATAATTTTTAAGTATCTCAAAGGCACCATGAATCTGGATTATGGTTTTTTAGAGATTCAGACTTTAAGCTAATTGGATATTCAGATGCTGATTTTGCAGGATGCAAAGTAGATAGGAAAAGCACTTATGGAAGCTGTCAATTCCTTGGTGGCAGATTAGTTTTTTGGTACAGCATGAAACAAAAGTCAATTTCCACATCAACTGCAGAAGCAGAATACATTACTACAGGAAGCTGTTGTGCTCAAATTCTATGGATGAAGAATCAATTACTGGATTATGGGTTAGATTATTCTTCTATTCCTATTTATTATGATAATCAAAGTGTTATTACAATGACAGGAAATCCAGTGCAGCATTTAATGACTAAGCACATCAGTATCAGGTACCATTTCATAAGGGAACATGTGGGAGCTGGTAGTGTGGAATTGGTCTTTGTTCCAACAGATCAGCAAGTAGCAGCTATATTCACCAAGCCTCTTTGTGAAGCTACATTCACAAGATTAGTGAATGAATTGGGAATGATTTCAGGACAATTCTCAAACTCTGATAATTAAGTCTGCTGATATTATTGAAGCATGATATCTTATTATTTGTCAGTACTTTTTAGATACTGATTCTTATGCTAAATGTTGATGCCATGATAACATGCAAATTGTGCTAAATGATTTTATGTGAAAATTGCATGTTGAACTACTGATTTTGCTTACATATTCTGTTATTAGTTAAACTTGTTTGACTAATAGGTTATGTCAATAGTTGATAAATCCTGATAGTTGTGATTACATGATGATAATGGTCAAACGTTGATTGACTATATTTATGAAGATATTGTTTTAGTTAGTATTGTAATTATAAGGTTGAAGTTCGCCTCAGATGGAAATTTTTCATGGTTACAGAAGTTTTCACAATGAGTAGGGTTTTGGAACACGTTCATTTAATGCATAACTTTATTCTCAGGAACACACATTTACATGATTACTTTTAAAGTTAATCATATATTGCCATGCGTCCTATTAAACTGAATGTGACTAAGTTAGTGGAGAAAAATGTTGTATAAAATCAATTTTGATTTTGGATAATAATTTATTTATCTTCAGCATCTTCTCTCTGCTACTTTACCCTTCTCAAAATCGTAATCTCTGAAATCTTAAATACTGTTCATAAATCTTTCTTGAAAAATTAACCGTGACTTCACCTGCTTCTTCAAAACCATTTGATTATGGTAGTGCAAAGTTTGTGAATAACAACTATTCAGCTATCCTGACTAACGACAATGTGAAAGTTGATTTTCACATTTTTGAGGACTTTCTTAGATCCAGCGAGATTGGGTTTGCTCTCACAGCTCCACCCACAATCTCTGGTGACTAGGTGCTTGCTATCTAGAGGACTGGAATATCTGATGATGGAGAAGCCAATGGATCTCCAAGCCTTTTATTTGAATTTGATAATACAACAAGGGTTGTAACTCCTCAAACTGTAAGGGATGCATTACAGTTGCCTTCTTATACCTCCTATTCAGGACTAGTATGTGATATTGAGATAAGGAGATTCTTTATTGACATTGGCTATGACAAGGATTTGAAGAACCTTGGTCAATTAAAAAGGAATGGGCTAAGAAGGGTATGGAATTTCTTCTTTGATTGCATCACAAAGGCCTTCAACAACAAATCTTCAAATTTTGATGCCTTGCCCATTATGACACAGCAGGTGGAGTACTCTCTGATTCATGGTTCACATTATGATTACGGTAGAGTAGTTCTGTCTTTTATTGGTAATAAGATAAATGCTGATATAAATATAGTATATTATGCAAGATTCTGCCTGTTAATTTTCAATGCTTGTTTTTTTAATATTCCTATCCCCTCTAATCAAATAGTGTCAGTGTTTAAGTTGACAAAACAGGCTTTTTCCGACTTAATTTCACAAGATGTAAATCGGTTGAATTTAGTTCCCTTGAAGTTACCACTAGTTGCGAAAAACTTGCTTTTAGCAAGGCTTCTTGAAACTTATGGCCTGCTTAACAGTCAGAGTGCTAAACTGCAGGAAATCACCATTGGCAACCCCCCTGTAGTTCACCCCAACACAACAACTTAAACATAAATCCAAAAACAAACTCTACCACCAAAATAATCTCAAACAGAAGTCACCTCAAGTGTCTCCCAAAAGACACTTGTTTTAAAAAGAAAGAAAGAATTGTCTAAAAGAGCTACAAATCCTGCTGTAGCCAAGTCAAAAGTTGAAGCATCTCAAGTTCCTCATTCTTCAAAACCTTCAGCAATTGCAAAGAGGAAACTTGTACTGGATTAGAATCAGATTCAGATGAGGAAAATGCTACCTTATCCTCCAGATTTCCAAACCCTTTATCTGATTCTTCTCCATAACCAATTGTTCAATCAACTGCAAAGGAAACAATTGCTGATACTGGTGCAAATTCAAGACCAAAGAGAAGGAGATTGGTCAAGGCCTATTACAATCAGCACTTGCTCTAGATTAAATAGGAAATTGCTGAGGAGACACAGAATGCATCAAATCCAAATTCTGACATCCAGTCTACTGCTGAGGCGCTTGTAGAATTGTATGAAACTCCAGTCATGCAATATCACAAGAGATCAAGGGAAGTCTCCCATGAGTAAGTAGAAGCTAGTGTCAAGAGGCTTCAAGGGAAATGATTTTTTTCCTGGATCAAGCACACAAGAACCTGTATCTCAAAGGGTTACAACATCTATATCTCCTGATCCAATCCCACAAGAACCTGCACCTTAAAGTGGTGCAACAGATATTGAAGAACAAGAGCCTCTGATTGTAACTGCTCAAGAGTCTATTACTGCAATTGTGGAGAAGAGTACACAAGAACCTGGTTGTCAAAGTCATCCAACAACTCCTAATTCTCCAGCTACACAAGAACCATTGCATCAAAGTTACAATGCAAGCCTTATTCCTGCTGCAGTGACTCTTATTATTGATGCTGAAGGCAGAGATCATCCGTTTCAACTGTCTACTGATTTTTATCAGTGCCACAACTGAATGTTTGCACGAAATCTGCATCTTCATATTCACAAGGCATAAATAATGTTATTACTTTATCAGCATTTATTCTAAATACGGATCTAGTTCTTTCAGCATTTATTATATTTTCATGATATAAATCCTGTTGGCATGATTACTCCTAGACCTTATTCAAGGACTACCTCTAGTTGTATGACCACACATCACCCTTCTTTAGCTGCCTCTTATTTCTGTAGGATAATCTTTCTAAGCCTTTTGTTGTGAGATGTGTGAAAAGATTGAGAGAAAAATAGAATTTAAGAGAGGCATGATCCTTCTTGGAAAAAGGAGAGATCGATGAGAGATAGAATTTAGTAATCCTTGTGAGGAAGCTTTGACTATTAAAAGTCATGAGATGTGTGGTGTGAGGAGTAGTGAGACTACTTTAAAAGAATAGAGAGATTAAGGTTTATTTGTTATATGTTTGCAGGTGCTCAGAGTACTAAAGAAATAGGTGATGAACAACAGTTTGTTGAACATCAAGAACACTCTGATACACTAAGGGTTATTAATCTCCCTTCAAGTCTAAGTACTGATACTTTCTTATAGTCCATACATTCTTCTATTCCACCACATAGTACAATCCCTATTTTTGTTGAAAAATAGTCCATTTACTCTACTTTACCATCACCTGAGGAAATCCCTGTTGTTGCTGAAGATGTAGTAGGACAACAATCCATTCATAAAGTTTCATTCATTTCAGAATCACCACGACATGTTACAGAAACTGAGGTTCTGGAAGTAAATCTCGAAGCTCCGGTTTCATTTATCTACAATACTTAAAGATGTAGAGTTAACTGCTGAAGATGTGGAAGCTTCTAAAGCAACTGGATCACATACTGCACAAATTTCTAATTATATTCTATATGCTGAGGCTAGTGATAAAGTTCAACAATTAGTGCAAAATTCGGTTACTGTTGAAGAATCTAATGATGATGAAGAAGCTAATGTTTCTAATGTTATTATAGATCCTGAGGATGATCTTTTCTTCCCTAAAGATATGCCTATGCATGTGAGAAAACAGAAACTAAAAGAGTTAGATGCTACGAAAGAAAAGAATTATTCTGATAAGCTCTGGAATGCTCATTGGAAAGATAATTCATATCCTATTTCCAGAACATAAGTTGTTGCACATCTGGAAATAGCAGAACAGAAGATTACAAATCCTGATATGCTGAATCATCTGAAAGCATCAACTTTAGTTGTCATATCCTTACACACAGCTCATGAAGCAACTACTACTCAAATCAATCAGATTAAAGAATCTTTGATTGCTTCAAAGCTGACTACTAATCAGGAAATTCAGAAATAAATTTCACCAATGGTTGCCAGACAAACTACAATTGAAGCCAATCAAGCTAGATTGGAAGCTAAACAAGATCAAATATCTGCTCAACTTACAGAAGTGCATAATTCAATGGAGCTGATTCTTTCTCTACTGCTTGGTAATGATGCCAAAAATGGAGAGAATATTATTAAATCTAAATGTAAACAGCTGTCATTGACAAGTAATGATGCTTAAAATTCTGATGGAGGTAATAAGGGGGACAAAAGGATATCAAAAGGAGAAAAGGTGAGAAGAGTTGAAGATTTGATTGTGACTAAAAAATGCAAAAATCTTTACAAGTCATAAATGTTGCCGATGAAGACCAATGTATTCTGGAGATAGAAGCTGGTGCTGAAGTAAGTCAATTTCTTCAATCTCTGAAAGACAACTCTATTCTAAAAAGATCCAAAGATTCAATTATTTGATTCTGAGGAGAGTGGAAGAATATGTGCAAAAGAAAATCTAAGAGTTGATCTTGAACAACTAAGGCAAATGGAGGAAGACTTCAAGAATTTCATGAAGACGACAAATGTTGATATTGTTGTTATATCTCAAGTACTTTATGAAGATGATCCTTTTGACAGACCAACCAGATGTGTAGTTATAAGGGAAATCAGTCAAGCAGAAGATCGCAGATCACAAGTTACAGTAACTGCTGACATGAAGCTTAAAGGAAAATAGAAGATATGAGAGAAGTCAAAGTTTTCAAAGTCTAAAGACAAAGCTGTTGTAAAGAAGAAGAAGGAAGATTATGGAAGCATTCTGAGCTGAAGAAGTAGAATTAACCTCTGACATTGCTCAAGTTAAATAAGCAGTTCAAGATGAAGAGTAAAGTCTGATATTCACTGAAGCAAGATTGAATATGCATAATTGATTCTTGTATTTAGATAGTTTTGACATCGTCAATTGAAACTTGTCCATATTTTCATGATGAACAAGTTAGGGGAGATCGTTAGGAGCAATTGATGATATCAAACAAGAAACTATCAGAAGTATCGACGAATGATGACTACATCGACGGATGATGATGACATCGACAAATATTGATAATCGACGGATAATGATATCAACGGATGATGATGTCAACAGATGATGAAATCAGTATTTATCACATCAGTTGATCTTTGAGAAGGAAAAGGAAACTGGAACTCAAGACTGTGAAAGACTTTGTCTCAGAAACAATTGTATAGGTTTCATTGTTGTTAATAGAATAGGATTCCTTATACATTATTAGTCGTGCTCTATATAAAGCACATATTAGGCTCATGCTATAAGCATTGTGACATTGTTATATCTTTTGCATAACCTATCAGCTCTCAAGGATATTTGTTCATCCTTTCGAGAGAGTACGTTTGTAATAAGTTTTTATCAGTTAATATAAAAACTGTTGATTCTGTTAAAGCTTTGTTGAATTGATTGTATCAACTGTATTCACCCCCTTCTACGGTTGATTAAGGGCCTAACATGCAAAAAGTAGCAACGCAGTTGCAGCAGGGGGGACTATGAGGGATTCTTTGGATATGGTTCTTTAGTAGTTAACAATCAGTTTTATGTCAGTCAAAAGCCTTAAGATAGTTTCTTGGAATTGTAGGGGGGTTGGGAGTACAGTTAAAAGAAGAATGATTAAAGAATTGATGAAGGAAGTGGATGCAAATATACTTTGTTTGCAGGAAACTAAGTGTGTCAGTTGGAATAAATTTTGGGAAAAATTAATCTGGGCAAATGATCAACATAGTTGGTTAATCCAGAATTCAGAGGGTTTGTCTGGAGGACTGTTGATAGCCTGGGATGAGTTATCTTTTAAGAGTATATGGATGGCTTCTTGTAAGAATTGGCAGTGGATTCATTTTAAAGTTATAGCCTCTGAGGAATCTTTTCATGTGTTGAATGTTTATGGTCCTCTTAGCTTGCAATATAAGAAGAAATTATGGGAAGACTTCTCATTTATCTTCTCAATTATTCTGTGTATTGCCATAAATGAGAAAGTTTGTATAGTGGGGGACTTCAATAGTATTAGGGATGATAGAGAAAGTGCCAATTGCACATATAGAATGTGGGATGTTCAAGGTTTTGATTATTTTATTAAAAATAATAACTTGTGTGATATAACATTGGTAAATGGAGAGTTCACTTGGTTTGGTCCTCATGGTAAATGCAGCAAGCTGGACAGATTCTTATTAAATGATAACTGGTTTTCAACTGGTTACTGGGAAGGATTAGCTCTTCATAAGATGGTTTCTGATCATAAGCCAATATTGTTAGCAATTAATCTTTTCAAGGGAGGTCCAGTACCCTTTAAGGCTTTTAATTGGTGGTTAAAAGAGGAGGGGATTAGAAATGATATGAATGACTTTTGGAAGCAAGTCAAGGTTTTTGATTCTAAGGAAAATTTCCAAGTGCTGCTGAAAAAGTTTAAGTTAGGTTTGAAGCAATGGAGTAAAGGGTCTAAAGATAGTCTAGATTTGCATATTGAAGAATTAAAATCTAAGTTGGAGCTTTTTGATAAGAATCATATCTGGAATGATGAAATCCTGAAGTGTTCTTGGGATTTAGCTTTGTGTTTTAAGAAAAGAGATTCCATCCTTAAACAAAAAGCAAGGCTACTTTGGAATCTGCAAGGGGATAAAACACTTAGTTTTTTCATAAGGTTATACAGAAAATGAAATGCAGAAATAGGATTGAGAAAATTGTTTTGGAAGATAAGTTGGTGAGTAGTCCTGAAGGAATCAAAGAAGCTTTTTTTCAATACTTCAAAGGCATATATAACAAAAAAAGTTGGAGGTTTTTCAGGTGGACTCCTTGATTAGTTATAGACTGAGTTAGAGGAAGCTAGTCAACTAGAGAAAATTTTTTGTCTGGAAGAGGTCGAGGAAGCTTTGAAATCCTTCAGTTTTGATAAGGCTCCAGACCCGGATGGTATGAATATGAAGTATATTAAGGAGTTTTGGGACTACCTCAAAGAGAGAATTTTAGATGGCTTCATTTCTTTTGCTGAGAAAGGCGTGTTACCTGTAGGGTGTAATTCTTCTTTCATTGCACTTGTGCCTAAAGGTAAAGTGCCAACAATGCTGAAATATTTTAGACCAATAAGTCTAATTAATAGTGTGACCAAATTGCTAACCAAAATGTTAGCTCAAAGACTTAGCAATGTTTATGAGAAGCTGATTGATGAGAACCAATTTGGCTTTGTTAAGGGTAGACAGGCTGCAGAGAGCAATATGTTGGTTAATGAGGTGTATCATTCCATGAAAACTTTAAGCAAATTAGGGTTAATTTTAAAGCTAGATTTTGAGAAAGCCTTTGATACTGTTAACTGGGACTTTCTCTTTTCAACCATGAAGTGTTTAGGCTTGGGAGTTGGTTGGATTAAATGGATAAGAGACTTGTTTGAGTCTATTAGGATTTCAGTTATGATTAATGGTTGTCCTTCTAACGAGTTCAATATCTCTAATGGGCTGAGGCAAGGGGACCCTTTGTCCCCAATGCTCTTCAATTTGGCTGGAGAAGTACTTAGTATAATGTTAATCAAAGCAAGTGAGTTGAGATTATTTGAAGGTCTGCAAGTCATGAAGGCTGGTAGAACTGTATCACATATGCAGTTTACTGATGACACAATTATTTTTTTAAAAGGTACTATGCAATCATTAAGAGGAATCAAATGAGTGTTTCAATGCTTTCAGCTACTCTCTGGATTCAAGATTAATTTTCAAAAAAGCATGCTATTCTCATGCCACTTTTCAAGGGAGGATGTGGCTTCTTTTGCTGAAGAGCTTGGCTGCATGGTAGGGATTTGGCCTTTAACATACCTAGGAAGTCATATTGGATTAAGTCCAAGGAAATCCATTTTTGGGAAGCCTCTGATTGATAAGTTTAAGAACAAGCTGGCTAACTGGAAAAAGGATAGTTTAAATCAAGCTGGTAGACTATCTTTAATCAAATCCATTTTGGATAGTCTTCCAATATACTGGTTCTCTTTGCACAAAGTTCCTGTTGGAGTTTGTAATCAATTGGAAAGAATCAGAAGGGATTTTTTCTAGGGAAACATTTCCGAGGAAGGAGGAATTTGTGTTAAGAAAATGCACTTAAAATCTTGGAATTTGCTTTGCAAATCTAAAAAGTTAGGAGGATTAGGACTTAGCCTACTTTAGCAAAGAAATCTAGTGTTATTATGTAAATGGTGGTTCAAGTGGCAGTCTGGTAGAAATGCTAGATGGAATGTCTGGTTGGGAGATAATTATACTTGTGAAAGGTGGGAGGATTTGGAAGCTCAAAGAAATTTAAAGTCCTATTCAATCCTAGTTAATGATGTGCTTAAGGCAGTTGTAAGTTTGTCCAATAGAGGTTTACTAGGTCCAAGAAGCTTAAAATGGGAAGTTGTTGATGGAGAATCTGCATTATTCTGGGAAGATTTGTGGTTTGCAGATAAGGCTCTACTGGAAAATTTTAGTAGGCTTTATGGTATTTCTAAGTTATGGGATTGTTATGATAGGCCAGGTGAAGTTTTTTGGAAGAGAAAGCTAAGAAGTTTGGAATTAGATGAGTTGACAGAGCTCAGTTAGATCATAGATTCTATTGAGTTGAGTAGTAAACAAGATGTGCTGATTTGGGTTTCCTTGGGAGATCAATACAGTTGTAAAGCTGCTTATGATCTAATAAATAAAGATTCAATTTTTAACAACAGTTCCTGGGATGTTATCTGGGGGTATAAGGTTCCAGAATCAGTTAAGCTTTTCTTATGGAAAGTATATTCTAAAGTAATTCCAACTAAGACATGGTTGGCTGATAGGATCAATAGTTTTGAAGAGTCAAAAATTTGTTTGCTTTGTGCTGCTGAGGAGGAGTCTCTTGATCACCTACTCTGGAGATGCATTTTCTCTAGAAAGGTATAGTTTTTTGTACTTGATTGGTGGGGCATACCTTCTAAGGTTCTTATAGGGGATTTGGATTCTATGTGGAAATCTAGAGCTTTGTTCTCTCAAGCTAGTATCAAGAAAGTTTGGTCAAATGTTCTAGTCCCCACAATCTAGACCATTTGGTTGCATAGAAATAAATGTCTATTTCAAAATAGTTATTTGAGTTTAAATCAAGTATGCTTTCTAGTCCAGAGTAGAGCTTTGGAATGGAGCTTAGCAAATGGAATTCCTAGCAAGCTAAAAGCTCAATGGTGGAGAAATAATCCTGTTGGGGCAGTTATAGCAAGTGAAAAGGATTTGTGGTGGGAATTAGTTTTTAGGGAGAAGTATGATATTATTGCTTTCATTGATGGAAGTTTTAAAAAGGAT
Source organism: Apium graveolens (assembly GCF_009905375.1). NCBI lineage: Eukaryota > Viridiplantae > Streptophyta > Magnoliopsida > Apiales > Apiaceae > Apium > Apium graveolens. Next base: position 114,338,629 of record NC_133653.1, read on the forward strand.
TCAGGAGGAGTAATAGCAGGAATTAGTGGAGTCATCCAGTCAACTTCAGGGGAAATGCTGCTGCAATTTGCAGGCCCTTCAGTAGCTTCAGATGTTTTTGAAGTAGAACTTTCTGCTTTGATTACTATGTTAAAGATTCTAAAGGAGAGTATTTGGAAACTTAAGTACATTTTAATCCTTACAGACAATAAGTTGTTAGTTTCCAAGGCTAATTTGAGTGACCTTCAGAAGAAGCTATGGAACTGTAAGTTTTTATCGGTTCAACTTAAGTATATGAGCAGATGCGAATGCTAAAAGAGGAGCTCATTTGGTAAGCTTAGAGCTGAGTGGAAGGTAATTCAATTTTTTTCATGCATGCAGTGTGTTAGTGGGGAAATTTTATTGGGAGGTGAGCTTTCAGTTTACTTTTTATTTTTAGAAATTCATAGGCCTTTAGGCTCATTTAATTTCCCTATAGGGTAATTATGTTAACTTGGGAAATTAAAAAGCTTGGGAGCTTAATCGGTTGCTTAGGGAGATGTATTCATTTATAGGGGTTATTATCATAGCTCTTAAGGGGGTCTCTTTAGTAGCTATATAAGCACCAATCTTACATGCAGCTGTTTAGTGTCTTTTAGTCTTTCATTTTCTCAAGATTATAGTAGAGTTTGGTTATGGTTTTTTTCTAGTTTTCTTCAATGGAGGCAGAAAATGTCAACGTTAATGCAAGGTGGTTGATGCCCACGAAGGGGACTATAAAGTGTAATATCCATAGCTTCTTCTCTCAATAAGCATTGCCTAATGGGCAGCGTTCTGGGATATGAACGGTCTTTAGAGATGAGACTGAGGTCATTCTTCATATGACTGCTAGTTTACTGGGCTTTGAGGATCAGCTAGAAAATGAACTGCATGCATTGTTTGAGGGGCTTAAGGAAGCTTATTTCAAAGGTTACAAGAAGCTTATCTTGGAAACGGATCATGTGGATGCTTACTGGGATCTGTATAACTCAATAGTGTTAGGGGGAAGGCCTTAATATGCTATTGTGTTGTGGCAGTTGAATCAGAGAAAAGCAGATAAAAACTACAAATGTGAATTGAGGCTCGTTGATAGGGAAGCCAATACATTAACGGCTTATTTGGCTGAACATGGAGCTCGTAATTGGGGTCAGATGGTGATTGTTGAAGAGGATTTCGGCAGAATTGAGGAACTCTGGTATCTGGATATGGGATTGGGAAACATTGATCCCAGGTTTAGAGTTATCAGACAAGGGGAAATTGAGCCTGCTGTGTTACAGGATGAGGTAGTTGATCCTCATGTGGATAGAAGCATGCAAATGGGGAGGATGACCAGGGTCCGGGTTTGCAAGGTGTTGGGTTGGCTGGTGTAGAAGCAGAAGAAGAAGCTGCTGATGAAGGAGTGGGTAACAATGAGGTGGCGGGTTTTGAAATGGTGATTGGGCTTCCGGCTGCAAGAGCTAATCTTGACAATAGAGAAGTTCAGGAGGAAGATGAGGCCATGGAGTTGTGAAGAAGGGGAAGTTGAACAATTACTTTTGTTTATTTAATTTTAATTATGTTTGATGGTTTGAACTTTAGTGGGCTGATTTTGTTTGTTAATGGGCTTGTTAGTTTGTTTAAGTTTAGTTTGGTTGGTAAAGGTGAATGTTAATCCCATTTCAACTAGGTTGGTTGTATGGATTTGGTTGGGCTATGCCCTTTATTTATATATTATGCTTTTAAAAAAAATTAAATTTTAATTCAAAAAAAGAATTTTGGAAAAAAATATACAGAACTATGACTTTTGTATACCTTAAAATACGCGTAAAAAAGACAAAGAAATTTGTATTTTGGGATGGAGTAAATATAATATTGATATTTATAACATACTCCAATACTTTCTAGAAAATAAATGTACTCCAATACCTATGACTCCATAAAACTTAGGGCCTATTTGTCTCCCAGCTTATAAGCTACTTCTGGTTTATAAGCCCGTAAGTACTTATCTCGGACTATTTGTCGACTAAAATTATAAGTTGAATTTACAACTTATAAGTTGATATATTGCATTTTAGTAACGACGTACTTTTTCTCAACTTATTTTGATTTTTCACCTTTTTATTAATTTTGGTTTTTAAATATATGTTTTTAAATGTTAAGTTAATTTAAAAGTCATGAATTAAGATAATTAAATTTAAAAATTATTTATTTTAGTTCATTTAACTTAAATTTTTTTTTGACTTATAAGTAAAATTAACCAAACACTTACATAACTTATAAGTGTTCATCTACTTATCACTTTTAAGCCCCTTATTAATTTTAAATCATAAGTTACTTATTTTAAGATTTCCGAAACGGGCAATTAATTCAGGAAACAACATAGTGAACATAAAAGATTGATACTGAGAGAGATCTCTAAATGAATTTAAAAAATAAAGAAAACAGAAAATAAAATAGAAAAAATAAAAAAAAAATAAAAAGATACAGTTTTTGATCTCAGGAAAACCCTGAGACTGATTTCAGGCTCCCATTCTCTTTTTAAATTTATTAGGGCATTTGTTGTGAATTTTGTACGCGGCATTCTAAATTTTAGACGCCGCTCTATATTCCTTTAACACACCTTCATTCTCCGGAATCTCTTTCCTTTCCATGGAGTCTGCTGCTGTTCTCCGTTCCTTTGAATGTAATCTCTCTCTCTCTCTATATATATATGAATTGTGCATGTGATGTGATGTGATCGCTATGTCATTAATTAATGTAGTTTTCTTGAGCTTCGAGTTGGATTTTAAGTTGTATTTGATGATTACAAGTATATCTCGTTTTTTGCTTATAGAATGCAATGGAATTTGTGTCTGTTTACTCGTTTGTAAGTGTAATTGAATGTTAATTGTGCAAAATGTTGTAATTGAGCTGTTACAACTTATCGAAATTGAGTGAGAACTTTTTTACGGATTAGGTAATTGAATGTTAATTGTGTGCGATGTTGTAATTGAGCTGTTACAACTTGTTGAATTCAGTGAGAACTTTTTTTTTGTAGATTAAGTAATTTTAGGTTCATGAGTTGTAAATTAAACCTTTAATTTGGACCGTTGTTGTACTGGATGTGAACTTCTGTGAATGGATTATTGCAATTATAAATGTTTTTAATGAATTAATACTGCGGTTTGAAGCTACAGAATTAGGTTAGTATAACTTCGTATCGAAAAGCTAAAGAGTTAACTTGAATGAATAGGTAAGAGTTTAGAAGTGAAATTGCATTTTTTTCATGTCCGAAATTTATCATGTGAGTGATCAGAAAGCATATATTAGACATATCTTTTCTTTTTGGTCATCCTACACAAAATACATCTATTGATACAATGCAAATTGTGTTATAATGATGTTGTGGTGACATTTTATTCATTTTGATATAACATTACTTATCAGGTATGATGCTAATATATCTTTGATTCTTTGTCTTTCAATTTTTAAATTCTGTAGGCACCGCTTCAAAACCGACATGGTCTACCTCAAATAGATGTCCCGTCCAAGCCATGACTGTTGGTCGAAGTTTTATTTCATCTCCTTCAAAGAGAGAAATGGGAATAATAACATGTGTTAAGACATTCAGCTCTGCAATCATTGCAAAATCTGATGGTCAGTTTCTTCTTTTTGCCTAATATATGGAATTTGTTTTTTGGCTAAGCTATGAACAATAAGATCTAAACTTTAGATTAGTTTTTTTTCAAGATGTTTCAGATCCATGATTTATCAGGTATCCTTTTAGGATGTCCCTTTTAGCTTTCCAGTAGAACATATTAACTATTATTGATCCTTGTCACTTGAAAAAGTTTACATTTTGGAAACAATTCTTTTTACCTCTATATTACCAAGGGTGAGTATCCTTTGTTGCTGCAATGCCAATACATGAATTAGTAATTGATCATATTGCCGGGTGCTTTAATGTAAAATATATCTGTACCTGATTTCTAGCTCTGTGACATTTAAAAAAAAAATATTTGACCCCGTCTTTACACATATTTGTAATTTTATTAGAGTATATTCATCAGATAGCTGCTCCCAAGGATCAGTGGAAAAGAGTCCATTGCGTGGTGTAACATTTCCAGGTGGATTTGAGGTGAGTTGAGTATTATTCTTTTGTGCCATTTACTGAAACAATATTTCGAGTCATTGACTTACATAGAAACTGACTCACATAGAAACTGATCGCTCCGTAGTGTGCATTATCTATAATTGTCTAACACGAATTCAAACTATTCATGTCTTTGCATCAAATAAACCTATCAAATTAACCTCTTGTCAATTGGTTCATATACATCCTCTATGTCAAAAAACCCAAAAGATATGCATAGTGGATCTGAGTGATATGGTCACAATGATATACTAGTGGGAGATGGTTTCAGTGAGGTATAATCCAGGACGAAAGACAAAAAATATCAAAGATTAAACCAAAATATTAATAATAATATCAACAGCAAAAGAAGGCATAGAACCTGGATAGAGATTGGTGCAGAACGGAAGATTGAAATATTGATTTGTATTTATTTTATATTATAGTTAGAAAGAGATTTAATTGTAATTTACTGTATAGTATGATATATATAAGTATTTGTTTCCTTCATTAGGAAGATTTGACTTGGTGGTCAAGTTTTAGGAGTTTACATGAACAATTGTAATCCGATTTATTCAATAAAATTGATTGACTATTGAACTGAGATTTGTTTCCCTCGGGCTGCGATAACAAACATCTCTTTTGCGGTTGAGAAGAAATTCTAGGGATAGCGATTATTATTCGGTTGAATAACCTTAGCCGTGGATTTTCTTAAATTATGAAACTAATAAATAATGTTAATAATAATCACACGATTAAAAATTAAATACGAAATTTCAATTTACAATCAAAAAATTATATTAATAATACGAGTGGGAGATGGTTTCGGTGAGGTGTAGCCTAGTACGAAAGACAAATATACAAAACTAAGCCAAAATAATAATAATAATAATATCAATGGCAAAAGAAGGCATAGACATTGGATAGAGATTATGAATAATATATCATTAGTACTTCCATTTAATAAATAATTTATTTATAAATAAATTATTACAGTAATAAATAATATTAATAATAATCACACGATTAAAAATTAAATACGAAATTTCAATTTAAAATAGAAAAATTATATTAATAATAAGATAACAAATATTAAAATTAACTTGTGCATGGCATACAAGTTGCGTGTGCAAGTGAGCCGCAGTGGCGCCAAAAGCAAAAAGAGTACAATGTTCACCATATTAAAAAGTTCTTTTCGTATAAACACATGGCTGATAATAATTTTTGTAGTTTTCTTTTTGGGTCTGATATCAAAAGTTAGTTCAAAATTATAAGTTTTCGGTATCCGAACATTGACTTATTGCAGCAAGTAATCAAAAGCAAAACAGATAATTACACAACTTATAATTTGCTAGCAATCTCATCACATTTCGTCAAAGTTGCCAGTTGCCAGTTGCAAGGAACTATTTCTAACAGCATTCAAAGAGATAACAGTTCACTATGGTCTATGCACACTCATGCATGTATTCATTAGTGTTAATTATATAAACAAAGCTAAAAAAATTTAGCCTACAAAGATTTGTTAATACAAGTAAAGCAAGCACATCTTGACCATAATGAACTACATATATGTAACTTATAAGTAATTAATAAAGTTAACCTGTATGTTTCCGAAAGGAAGCCATTGTCTTGAATGTTGTGTCACATGAGTGCGTTACATAGTTAAATAATTGCAATTGCTCCTAGAAGGATAATAGAATTGCCGGTCTACATCTTCTACTCGGAAAGACTTTTATTATTCCGTGGGTTTTTTATTTGGCCTTTTAAATTTGATAGTCGTGCCGAACAGGTAAAATGATGGGTTTAACTCTTAGGTTCAAGAATGAAGGAATTAATGATATCATAGGGTCACTATTATGGAGAGCGATATAAGCAAACTCTTCGGTTAATGACATATAAGGATAGTCGAAATATTTGAGTACCCTATAACGCCAAAGATAAACTCTAGGATGATTGACAGGGCGAATTACGGATTGAGTCTCATAATTTCCCGAAATCCATAATCTTACTTATGCCTAATACCAAATCCTTTAAAACTTTCAAAGTATATTCCGGTTTCATACCGCAACAACTGTTCCTATCAAACTTGATATTCACATGCTTGTCTACAGCTGCTCCTTTAGGGTAAGAAGGAATAACTTTATAAATTAAATCTTGAGGAGCGTGAATTGTACGAACCCTAGTTCTAGTCAGTCATACCACATGGCTCCAACACAAAAACTAGAAATTATAGCCCAACAAACATATGAGTAATTAAGCCCATGATTAGTACATTAAAAAATCATATAATTAAGCCCAATAATCAGATAATTAACTCGAGATAAATTATCAATCTTAATTATGGTCTGTATAATTAGTGCTAATAAAATAGCAAGTATAAGGTAAAAATGTAAAGATTTTTATCCAAAAATTAGTTTATTAATTGACCGTAAAGTGCGGGGCATTTAACGAGCCAATCGAATCTATCTACATCCATGGGAGTGTCACTATAATGGAATTTTGTTTGAAACTCTAATCCTAGTTTGCATCAGGGTAATTAATTAAAAGAAAGGGAATCAATTGTCGTTTGTTGGTTTATTTTATAAAAAATGTTATTCATTTACTCCTTTTGTTTTTATGTATTTATTAAAAACAATAAAGAAAGTCTATACAAGTGTACGAGGTAAGTGAGCAAGAAACTGCGTCGCAATACCTTGTTGAATAGCAAATCCTATCATATGAAAACATATTCAGCCGAGCCTGCAACCATAACATTTTTATTCATAATCTTCTGCACTCTCCTAAGAAACTCAACAACATCAAATGCGAGGAATCCAAATGTGTCAAAAGCAAAAGGCATGAACACGTGTTAATTATCTTTGCATGCTGATCATATTTACGCACATTTGCCTCAACTGCTTTTGTAGCCGCCTGACCAACTACAGACATCCCTTTTCCAAATCCACTCAAAGGAGAAACACCTATTAGATCAACACAATTTTCCTTCATTCCAACAGTATACTAACACATGAACTGACTTAAGAGTTGATCTGACTTCACCGGGAGAAGTAAGAAAGTTAACCGGTGCTTCCTTTTTTAGTTGAAATCCAAGCTCTCTATAATACATCATATATCACATCTCTTATCAAGTCATGTCGATATTTGAAACCTTGGTTGTTTTTGACAATATACAACGTTCTCTCTAAATATATCCATCTGACACATGCAACAGGGACACTGAGCTCCATTTGAAAATAAAGGAATCACGTCCCTGTACCGAAATATCATCTGATATTCCATTGGTGTCATACGATGTCCTAATCCCTCTCTATGGGAGTGGCTAATAAGAAATCCCGAGTATGTGTGGCTCCCAAGTACCGGAAAACTATTGTTTGCCTCTTTTTTTCATTTTAGAATTACCCAACATCTTTCAAACTCTATTTCGTATCCTTACTATTGGGTTTTTTTTCCTTTTGCATACTACAATATAATTTAAATCTTACATATAAAAAATAGAATGATAAATTTTAAAAATTTATAATAACTTAGTAATAAATTTTTAAAATATAATATTCATATTAATCTATTTTTTACATGGAATATTTAAATTATATTGAAGTGTGCAAAGGAAAGAAACCTAATAGTAAGGGTATGAATGGAGTTTGAAAGATGTTGGGTAATTCTAAAATGAAAAAAGAAGTAAAGGAATAACAATTTTTTATAAAATAAAACCAAAAAAAGGACAATTGATTCCCTTTTAATTAATTACCTCCAAGCAAACTAGAGTTAAAGTTTCAAACAAAATTCTATTATAGTGACACACCCACGGATGTTGATAGATTCGATTGGCCCGCCCCACGCTCTATGGTCAAGTAGTAAACCAATTTTCGTATAATTTTTTTTCTATTTACCTTATAACTGTTATTTTATTAGCACTAATTATTCGGACAACAATTATTATTTATCTCGAGTTAATTATCTACTAATCAAATTATTGGGCTTAACTATCTAATTTTTTATGTACTAATCATAGACTTAATTACTCAATTTTTTGCTGGGCTATAGTTTTTTTGTTGGATTCGTGTGTACGACTAGAATTAGGGTTCGAACATTTCTCGTTCCTCAATATTTAGTTGACAATGTTATTTCTTATTACCCCAAAGGAGCAATTATAGACAAGCATGAGAATATCAAGTATGATAGGTACGGCTGTTGCAGTATGAAACCGGAATATGCTTTGAAATTTATTAAAAGATTTGGTATTATGCATGAGTCTGATTATGGAATTAAGAGACTTCATCTGATTATGGAATTAGGAGACTTCATCTGCCTATTCGCCCTCTCAATCATCCTAGAGTTTATCTTTGACGTTCTAGGGTATTCAGATGTTTCGACGATCCTTATGTGCCAATAACCGAAGAGTTTGCTTATATCGCTCTCCGTAATGGTGGCCTTATGGTGACCCCGGAGTTCAAGTTCTCTCTCTCTTTTTTGAGTTTCTGTAGCAGCTTATTCGTTTCTAGACTCTATTCCGGAGAACTTTAGCTTCAACTATTTTGACCTTGGAAGACTCATGTGGGTACTCAATTTCGTTGAAGGCACGTCGAGGCGCAGCGAGGCGTTTTCGCAGGATTCTATAATATATATTTCGTTATCTAAATAAATTCATTTCATTTTGATGAGGCGCCGCCTCGCCTAGCGCCTATAACATTGGGATTACATGAAACTTTTTTGAGGATTATTTATTACTTGATGATCGGAGAGCTAGTCTTATGTTCTGGTCGCACCTTCACCTCAAAATGCGCCCTCCTATGATGATCTTCTCAGGTGAATCCCTAGTATGTTTTTCTGTGCATAGCTCATTTATGAAAATTCTTAATTGAGGAAGCGTCCATGGTTTTGGGTGGGCATAAAGGAAAGCAATCATGGGATGAAATAGCTGGGGATGGATGACCCCCACAATATTGTTTCAAGATTACACTTTGAAATACGTTATGCCTTGTGAGAGGTTCACATTTTTGTATGATATTTCTTGTTTTATTACGCCGAGTTAGCCCATATAAGCTTAGGGAGGTGCATAAGTGGTATACCTGTCTCAGTAGACTAAGATTATTGAAGTTGTTGAGAAGATACTTTTTTGAGGGTTTATGAATTGAAGAAATCGAAGGACGCACCCTTGATATCGTATTTTAGAAGGAGAGATTGAAAGTGCGCCTTGAGGGAGAATATTTATGAAGAATTTTGGTGTTTTGAAGATTGAGAATTTCATACTTTATCTCTAATTTCACATGGAAATGTGGGTAGTTGTTATAAACAAAATTTGGTATCGGATCTTTTCGGGTCGAAGTCGGGTCGATTGGACTCAAATTAGGGAAAAGACAAAGGAATTAGGGGTTTGTTGATGTGTATGGAAGGTAGGGCGCGCTTTCTTCCTTTTGGACCCTCAGGGCGCGCCCCGGGTAGTTGGGCAGATTCTTTGGTGAATTGCTCCTCGGATTTAGGTATATGCTCAAGGGAAATACGCCGTGATTTCAATAAATACCTACAACAAATCACGTCGTGAAGGAGTTGTATCTATTTGTTGTAGGTATCTATTGAAGAACTCTTTTTTAAGATGCAACTTTAGGAAGGTGGTGTCCATGGTTAGAGACCTCCAAGGATATGCATACTCTGAAGCCCTCCTCCTGTAGTCAATGGGTGTCCTGATTGTAAAATCCGGTGTGTGCTTTGAGAGCTCTGTTCATGTTATCAACGGATGTCCTCGTTGAGAAATTTTGAATTAATTAGGCGCTTTTGTCCCGAAAGCTTATGATTACCTGAGGGGTAAGTCTTGGCTATAATTGCAACTACGTTGGCCAAGTAGACAACTAGTAGCCGTTAGGGTCGGTTCGTAGGCTGGGTCGGTTCGTAGGCTGGGTCGATGCGTATCAGTGAAGTCCCTACACTGTAGTTGAGCGTTGGGCCTTTTTGACCGGACCTCATCGGCATACATTCCTAAAACTAGTTGAATACGGTTTTGAAGGTTCTCCTACTGGGTCTCAGAATGGGAAACCTAGCCTGTATTTATAAAAGTACATAAAGCATCTAAACATCGTATAATTTCTGCATATACGCACTGTAAAATTACCTTTGCTCCTCGGCTTTCTCTTTGTTTATACACATCAAAATTAGGCCTAGAAGTACTAGCAATCCTATTACAGTGGGAATGACAATGCAATGATTTTCACTCCCCCCTCGGGCTCCCATTGACAACTGTGCAATAAAAACAAAAACGGCCATAATAAAAAAACAGTACAAAAATCATAATAAAATTTAAATTATTTCTATGAGAAAATTAATTTGGCGTACAAGATTGAGTAGAAGTCCTAACGTAAAGAGGAATGCCATTGTCTGCATAATTTCTCATATCAATGAGATCACCGAACCATAACATAGATCAAGATCTACCTTGTCTAATATCCACATTTGAGTAAGCTATAAAAGAACAATTTTTCCTGCACTCCGTCTCACAATCAGCAAGGCTCATGCTTCGATTGAACCATGATGTCTGCGTATCAGGCAACTTAAGGTTTGGAATCTTCTGAAATCCGTCTCCACCGCCACAAGTTACTTGAGCTGCATTAACACATCCTCCAGACCAATTTGCAGCTTTCTAATTTTCCGGAGATCTAGGCACAAATCCTCCTAAACATTCACAAGAACTTTGTCTTGATTGAGCTCGAGTAATATCACAACTACCATAGTGGCCCACAAAGTCCATAAGGGTCACATTCATCATAAAGCACACTAATGTACCGACTGAATATCCAATTTTTAAAATTGTAAAACCAAGTTATAAGTTCAATATATCCACCAGGATTCAAATGAAACCTCACAGGTCTAGAATTATTGTTGACATCAAACTTGGAATATATTTCATTATATGTCTCAATAAGTTTCAAGTCAAAATTGAGATCTGGATTTTTAAATGACACACCACTAAATTGAATACCATCCCCATGGTCCAAATCTGAAACTTGTGGCAGTAGAATCATCATCCATTTCATCTGTGGATATCCTTCAATGTACATTCTAAAAGTGTAATTACCAGGTGAAGGATCATTAAAACTTTTCCAGGACCTTAATATCATTCCAGCCCTGAACATAAATCTCATCCAAGTTTCATGCCTCATAAAATATGATCAGTAGGATGATCAACAATCTGCCACAGATTTTTCAGGGTCAGTGTCATTTTCATACCTGATTACAAGGTTTGATGAATCTATTAGTTGTGCCACTACAAGATTATTCTTCATGGATTTTGTTGAATTAGAAAACCACATTGTGCTGTTTCTGCCATTCACAAGTTCCAAATTCCCATTGACATCAATCCTTAACACTCCAGAAGTGTTGAGAATCGGAGTCTCTCTGTTAGCTACCCAAACAACAGTCCTGTTGGATACATTTTTGAACCATATGCCTATATATCGATTCTTGGAACTTCCGGGACTGAAGAATCCAAGCTCAAATTCCCCACCAGATGATACAATACTGCTAAGTCCATCATCTCTAAGTGTTTGCTTCACATTCAAGGTGTCACCTGCAAGAAAAATGGTTATAAAAATCAAGAAAATAATCAAAAAAGAGCACAATAAATTATACATCCTTAAAAGGTAATATTTTTTTTGTCCGCAGATAATGATATTTGAACTTATATAGAGAAAATATTGAATATGTAGTACACATAATTTTTTGAAAATCATCATATCATTCTTTTTAGGACCAGCCATCTTCAAAAGAATCAGATCTCCCTTGTTAAAAAAATTTGCACACGCTGAAAGACCCGTGGAATAGGGCCAAGAGGAGGGTCTACACCTTTGGTCTTTTTGCTCAACTTGCATGACTGAACAATTTTATATTATCAATTGGCACAGGAGTGTAAATAATTTCTTAGTATATCATTGTGAAGTTGGACTAAAGAGATTATACCAACATTATTATGCAAATAAAGCGTGGATGCATCATCTGTATAAAAAGCTACTATAACCATAATAAATGTAAATGGATAGAGAATAATTTTATAAATAGTATAGACATTTGGTTATTATTGTAACTTCCTATCAGGGTTAAGTAACAAAAGGATGGTTTGTAATAAATGTTAATCATGTGGTTGTTCACTTGTTCTTGTTTCATATTATAACCTAAGTACGATCTGTAGAAGGTGGATGGGGTCTGTTGCTATCTATATTATTTTTATAAATAGGTGGTTTAATGGTAATTGGTCAGTGACTCCCAAATACAGGACCCCGGATCTGGAGGGCGTCACATACGTACTTCTAATTTGACTATCTATATCATTTTTCCTATATATTTTCTTCCAATCATGCTAATGTTTAAACATATATGGATATAATGATAGGCATTGGGATGTTTGCGAAATCCCATTTCTGCAAAAGCAGATTTGTCGGGATATGGTCCTTCGTATAACTTGGTTGGCAAACGAGTCAGTGAAGTAAAATGTTCTAATTCTCAATTTGAATCAAACATGATTGAGAATTTGGAAGATGATTTTGTACTGAAAGCCAGCGATGCAAGTGGGGGAGATGGTTATACAAGAGGTGGTGGAGGCAATGACAATGGAGGTGGTGATGATGGTGGTGGTGAAGAGGATGAAGATGGTGAAAATGAATTTGGACCAATAATGAAGTTCGAGGAAGTAATGAAGGAGGCAGAAAAGCGAGGGGCTACCCTTCCTACGGATATGTTAGAGGTTGCAAAAGCCACGGGACTACGCAGCTTAATTCTTACTCGATACCTGGATTTGCAGGTATAATGTAATTTGAATTGTGTTTTAGCTTGGAATTTTACCGTCTTTAGAAATTTTTATAACATGGTCTTAAATTTTGCATGCAGGGGTCTGCTTGGCCTTTAGGTTTTTTAATGAAATACTGCACGATGCTCAGAAATAGAATGCTTGCTGATCCTTCTTTTTTGTTTAAAGTTGGAACAGAGGTTTGATACTTGTTCTTTTTATTAATCTGGCAAAATTATATTGGCTTCACTTACTTTTGCTATTATTATAAATGACTTTGTATAATAGATGATATATATCCGTCAACAGTTGACTCGGGAAGGCTATTATTGTACATTGGCTTACTGACAAGAGAAAATATATTCTTCATCAATTTCTACTTTTGTCAATGGTCAACCACTTTTCAATTATATTACTTTAGAGATTTTTGAATGTCAGATGCAATACAACTCAAACTCCTACGAGCATTAAGTATGTATGGATTAGATCAGACTTCCTAACCAAGTTTTAGTATACGTTTGGAATCAGTCACACAAAATTTCAAATATGAAAATCTGTTGGTTATAGCTTTGGAATACTCGAAGCATGAATTTTTTATTTAGGTAATATATACAAATGACAACTTTATTTTCATGGTTAAGCCCCCTTGCGTTTGGACTACAGATAAATCGTTTTTTGTAGGTTTAATTGAAGAGGATCATCCTTTAGTTGAAGCAGTGAGACTTGTCATTTGTATTATTTGACTTTCCGTTCTCTTGTTATAATATTCATATGCTTTGGACAATATCATGAAGTTTTCGAAAGTGGACAAAATAATATAGGTGGTTATTGATTCCTGTTGTGCAACATTTGCTGAAGTTCAAAAGAGAGGAAAGGATTTCTGGTCAGAGTTTGAGTTGTACTCTGCAGATCTTTTAGTTGGTATAGTTGTTGACATTGCTTTGGTTGGGATGCTAGCACCATATGCTCGAATTGGAAAACCATCTGTTTCAGGTGGCTTTTTAGGACGGATGCAACACGTTGTTGGAGCACTTCCTAGCAGGTTAATCTATTATTTCATTAGATGTTTCATGAAGTTCAATAATCCTGCAGTACTAAATTGTGGGAATGAAGCAAACATCTGATATTTGGAAATTTAGACAATTCAAAAACACTAGATATTTGTCCTCTCTAATCCAAAAAGACGAAAACAGCTATATCAGCTGATCTTTAGTTTTCTCATGTTCTGATAAATGCAGTGTTTTTGAAGCTCAGAGGCCTGGATCAATATTTTCATTAAAGCAGAGAATAGCTACGTATTTTTACAAGGTACTAGTTATTGATCATGAATAAATTCATGACCGGCTTGTTCTACTATTGCATGTTTATTAGTAATTCATTGTTGTTACAGGGTCTATTGTATGGCTCCGTTGGATTTGGTTGTGGTCTTATTGGGCAAGGCATCGCAAATATGATCATGAATGCGAAGCGGTACTCTCTCTTAAATCTATTTATTTTCTTATAAACTATTTCATTAAAACTGGTTTCACCCCTCTAATTTTATTGAACTTTCTATTCTTTACTATTGTTGATTTAGCATCCTTTAGTTCACAAATATTCATACATGGAATTTTAAATATTATTAATTTAAGTTACATTTGTTGATCTTATTAACTAAAAATGTTCATAGGAGATACGATGACCAATGTGATAACAATAAACATCTGGAAGTTTATGTATAATACCTTTTATAAAATCATTTATGTAGCATATCATCTGTATTAAGAATGGGCAAATGATCAGGAATCAGACATAATGTATAAAGAAATAGAGTTAATTGCACTTTGCAACCCCCACCTCTCAAAAATCAAAACAGTATACCTACTTTGCAAAACAAAGTTTGCAACCCTTAACTTTCAATATCAACTATAACATGCATCCCTTGCCGTTATAAATTTGAAATTGAGATGTTAATATTAATAATTAAAATTTTAAATCAATTAAAATATTTATTTTAATGCATTTTTACATGAAAAAAATTATAGCTATTTTCTATTAGTAATACTCTAAATTAATCATAATGCTAAATGTTTAAAATATATTTATTAAGCAAAATATATGTTTATATATATAATCATAAAGTTTCTAAATATATCTATATTTCAAAATTTTAAAAATTATACTGAGTAATAAAATAATTGACATTAATATTATTTTTATAATTTGAAATTCTAAATTTTAGTTTAATTTAAAAAAAATTAAAATTATTATTTAAATATATTGCTGAATTTCAATTTTACCCTCCACAATATAAATATTTTTAACAAAATAGTTAAAGGGATGCATATTTTATTTGATGTCTAAAGTTAGGGGTTGCAAACTGTATATTTGAAAATAAGTAAATAATTTTGTTATTCAATGAAAGGTAGGGTTGCAAAATGCAATTAACTTAAAGAAATAACCTAAGATCATTATAACATCTCGTTAAAATACTTCAACTCTCGAGTTACATAACTTGTTTTTTTCCTCTCCATGTGACAGAAGCATGAGGACGTTGGAGAAAGATATACCTGTGCCCCCACTTGTGAAAAGTGCTGTGCTATGGGGTAAGTTATTATACTGCATTTAGTTAATATCTGCCTCAGAGATATCCATAAAAGTTACCTAAAAGCTAAGATAAATTATAAATAACTTAGTTTTCAAAAGTTATCTTGTTCGCTTCTTGATCAGGTGTTTTCCTTGCGGTGTCCTCCAATACTCGTTATCAAATAATCAATGGAATGGAAAGTGTAGTGGAATTTTCACCTCTGGCGAAGAAATTCCCACCTATAGCCTTGGCCTTCACAGTCGGGGTACGATTTGCCAACAATATATATGGGGGAATGCAGTTTGTAGATTGGGCCAGATTGAGCGGAGTACAGTAGCTTGCCGAGCATATCCATCAATAGTTTTTTAGTTACTTGCCTGTCAGAATTTGTCTTGACTGTTTAGTTTTTATAGGATCTACTGTTTGGTAGGTTATTTGCTGGGAGAGTGTTGGGCGCGTTTATCAGAACCGACTTCTCTGTAGAGGAGGTTTAAGGTCTTGTCATTCTTCCTGGTGTATGGGGGCATACCTTGTATGTTAGGTTAGGTTTATCTGCAGTTAAGAAAGTTTTCATTGCAAACTTAGAGCATTTTTGGCTGAACTTACCATTACAATTTATGACTTAAGGTGGCTTGACGTGATAAGTTGAAAGTGAAAATTTTTAGCATCTTGGTAATTATAGAATGTGTTACTTATGACTTACCAAAAATATAATAATAAATATAAATTTCATAGATTGTCATTTGAGTGTAATTACCCTTTCTCATTTAAAACCTTAAAAAGTAGGTTGTTTTAAAAAATACCTTCTCCCAACTTCTAATTTTAAGTTATTTTGAAATTATTACTTGGATTTTCCAACTTTATGTCAAAATTCGCATCGAGCTCTAGACTTGCAAGTTCCGAGGGCTACTCAATTAATATTATTATTTATTAGTATAGGACTTAATTGGTCTCAACTAGTATATATTTTGTACAAAAATATTCTTTCATAACTATTGATATTTTATGAATTAAACTATTATTTTTTAATAGATAAATACATTCCGTCAAATTTTGTAACTTACGTTAATGAGCTCACTTTAACATTATTATTATTGTACTTTAATTACCCAATTATTATTTTTGCATAAAAATAACTGGTTTATATGAATTGACATTTATTAACTAAATTATTATTTAAATATAATTTAATTATATTCATACTTTTAAAACCAAATGACTTTGAGATTATTTATCATTAAAAATACAAACCAGAGAAACCGAAAACTATAAAAATAGAATTCTTAAGTAAATTCGACGTATGGCAAATTTTTTTTATAACATACAATATTTATAATCAATAAAACGAAATCGAAATCAAGAAAGACATATTTGTATTGTATTTTGTAATTATGTATTACTAATTTCTAATACCATTAATTCAGATAATGTTAAAGATTTACTTATATTTGTATCACGGTTTTAAAAAATCTTGAAAATTCATTTTCATTTTTCTATTATTCCTTAACGAAAGGATATTGTATGTAGTTTAAAAAAATAATTATCGAGACTAAAAAAATGTAGAAGAGACTAATTTATACTAGAAGCAATACGAAACTATTCTATGAAGGCTCACTCATTAAATTTTTCATATTTCGTATGTCGAGCTTATTCAAAAAATTGATTTTTACATTTTTCGGTTTATGTTATTTATTTAGGGGTGATGATGGAAAATACTCATTTTTGGGGTGAAATTAGTCAAAATATCCATTTTAAAAATATAATTCTGAAAATACCGTTTTTGTTACGCATTTTTTGATTGGGTAAGCGTAATACGTAATTTTGAATTGGGTATGTCGGAAAAGTACTAAAGATACGCATTTTCAGTTTGGGTATTAACTTTGAGATATCATAAAAAAATTGAATTCTCATTTAACTAATGCGTATCTAATACAAATTAGGATACCCAATTGGCATATGCGTATTCTATACGGTATTTTAAGCATTGACGGTATTTTAAGAATTCCTCCGCCAGAATAAGTATTTTCATGCATCAAAAATTGTTATTTTTAACATTTTTTCTTTATTTAGTAGCAGTGTCAATCATGCACAACGACTTTTCAATAAAAAAATCTCAAAGTCACTTACACATTCTAAAAGTATATATTTGTTATATTTTTATTAAATAATAATTTGGTTAGTAAAATATAAGTATATCATTTTTGTGTAAAACAATTAATAGTTAACCTATTGAAGTGCAATAAAAAAATAAAAAGTAAATTTAATAACGTTTGTTTAAAAAAATAATACTTTAATTCATAAAATGCCGAAAATTTTAAAAGAGTTATTTTTTTGTAAAAATATAAAAGTTAAGATCATCATTATATAATCAAGTCTTGGTATAACCTAAATAAACAGTATATACATAGCTTATAATGAGTGCGCTACACGATTTTTAAAAACTAACTCTATAATCCGGGTAATGTATGTGCATACTCTAAATTGTGATAATTGAATTTGTTTCCGCTTTAGTAGTGGACAATATATTTATGTTGTTATTTAATGGATGAATAATTTATTTATTTATACATATGAGGCCGAGTGATTGATGTATGTTTGCAATGGTGCATTTGCAAGAAATAATAGATTATGTTAGTATGCATTTTTTTCCATTTCATAATTAGGGATTTGTAATATGTTAATACTTAAAAAGTAAAATAAATATAAATGATTATGTGTGCATGAAGTATATCAATCACTCTAAATATATTATTAAATATATTTGATAATATCATGGCTAATATGATTTATATTTAGTTTTCAGATCTTACTTAACAGGACAAATCAGTACTTATACTGGAAGTCAGGACTTAAGGATATCAATACTTATATTATCAGGAGATAATCATCAGAAGTTGGATATCAGAACTTAAGTGCTGAAGGACGATCATATAAGAACAGTAGCAGATTAAAGGAAAGAAGATCGAGATAAACATAAGAAGAGATATGCATGAAGAAGGAGTTCCGTGAAGAATGGAATACTTGGAAGAAAAGATATCTGATTGATATATTTTAGGAAGCAGAATTATATTTCATATCAATTAGCGATTATCTTGTAACTGTGTAGTATATAAACACAGACATAGGGTTTACACTATAAGTGTTATCATATTCGAGAAGATTATTCATTGTAACCCTAGCAGCTCTCGTGATATTTGTTCATCACTGAGAGGTAACAGTTCTATACTGTAACAGAGTTTATTGTTTCAATAAAGTTTGTTTTCTGTTACTTAAGATATTAAAGTTCGATTTGATTGTATTTTACACTGTATTCACCCCCTCTACAGTGTGTGTGACCTAACAAGTGGTATCAGAGCTTATCTGTTAACACACATACAGTTAAAGATCCAAACACAATCATGTCTGACACAGAAACTCCAACTAAGCCTACCAAAACTGAAGAACCTCCAAAGACACAAATCCAAAGTCGGTATGAAACCATCAGAGTTCCCATACTGAGACCATCTGAATATGCCATATGGAAGGTGAGGATGACCATGTTTCTGGAAGCTACAGATCCAGAATATCTTGATAGAATCAAGGAAGGGCCTCACAAACCAACCAAGCTCGCTGTTGCAGTTGCAGGTGAAGCAGCAAAGACCGTACCAAATGAGAAGAGTGATTATACTGCTGAAGATATAGCATCAATTGCTAAGGATGCTAAGGTACGACACTTACTGCATAGTGCCATTGATAATGTAATGTCAAACAGGGTAATTAACTGCAAGACTGCTAAGGAGATATGGGATGCTCTGGAAACAAGGTGTCAGGGAACCGACACAATTAAGAAGAACAGGAAGACAATACTCACTCAAGAGTATGAACACTTTGACTCAAAGGCTAATGACTCATTGACTGATTTATATGATAGATTTGTCAAACTCTTGAATGATCTGTCACTGGTTAATAAGGAGTATGATCTTGAAGATTCAAACCTTAAATTCCTGTTAGCTCTTCCTGAATGTTGGGATTTGAAGGCAACAACAATAAGAGACAATTACAATCTTGATGAAACAACTCTTGATGAAATTTATGGAATGCTCAAGACTCATGAACTTGAGATGGAACAAAGAAGCAAGAGGAAAGGAGGAAAGTCAAGGACAGTTGCTCTTAAGGCTGAAGAAGAATCCCCCAAGGCAGCTACCTCAAGGAAAGACAAGGGTAAAGCTCTTTTCACAAAATCTGATACTGAGTCATCAAGTTCTGAAAGTGATGATGACTCAGATTCTGAAAGCTTGCCTGAGACTGATGCTGATGAGGAGATGATGAAGCTGTGTGCTCTTATGGTGAAAGAGAACACAAAGATTGCATACAGGAAGTTCAGGAAGGAAAAGAAGTTTTCCAGGAAAGGCATAAGTTCTGATAAGAAGAATTTCAGAAGATCTGAAGGCAGAGGAGGAAAGTCTGATAGAGGAGATTATACCAATGTCAAATGCTATAACTGTGGTGAGAAAGGCCACATATCTCCTGATTGCAAGAAGGTAAAGGGTGACAAAGGCAAGGCTCTTGTCACAAAGCAGAAAAGCTGGACAGACACCTCAGACTCTGAAAGTGAGGAGAACTATGCGTTGATGGCAAATGCTGATAAAGAAAGTGCTGAGAGCAGTTCTGAAGCTGCTGAAACAAAGGTACCTCAGACTACTTATGCTTTTCATACTGATGGTATTAATGAGTTGAGAAGATATCTTAAAACCATGTTTGTTAGTTATAGAGATCAAACTTTAACATGTGAAAGATTAACTTCTGAAAATCTTGCTTTTAAGAAAAGAAATGATTTCTTAGAAAAAGAGTTAGTTATGTTTCATCAAACTCAGAAGGATAGAGATGATGCCTTTTATGTTAGGGATGAAGTGCTAAAAATGAATGAATCTCTAAAAACTGAGTTAGAAAAGGAAAGAGAGATAATCAGGACTTGGACTAACTCTGGCAGAACAACTCAAAATTTGCTAAGTAGTGAAAATTGGAAAGAGGGTTTAGGTTATGGAGATGATAAGAATGATAAAGGAACTGTAGAAATTAAGCCTGTTGTTAAGAAAAAGGCAAAGTTAAAACCTGTTAAGTTTGTAACTGTAAAATCTGATAATGAGAAATCAGAAGTTAAAGTGGAATTAACTTCTGACAAACTAAAACAGGAAAAGACTGCTGAAGTAAACGTAGGCTTGATGACCAAGAAGCAGCTTAAGCATAAGCTGAAAGATGTTAAGAATGTAAACAAGGTAAAATCACCTAGGAAAAATAGGAATGGAAAGGAAGGTGTGAATAAAAGCAATGATTATAAACCTGTTCCTGATGCTCCTAGGAAAACATGTCATAACTGTGGAAGTTCTAACCATCTGGCTTCTTTTTGCAGGAAGAATAAGAACATTAACTCCTTACCTTCAAAATCAGGAGTTACGAGTCAGTCTGTTAGATATAAACCACAGAATCCTTGTTTTCATTGTGGTAGTTTATGGCATTCCATTTATACTTGTAAGGAATATCATAGCTTGTACTATGATTATTATCAATTAAAACCTTCTTTGAAGAAAGTTTCCATTGTTCCTTCTAGTGTAAATTCTGATTCAAAGTCTGATACTGTAAGTTCTGATAAGAAAAATGTTAACATAAACTCTGATGCTAAATCCGCTGCAAATGCTAACAAACTTGATAAGGCCAAAGGATCCAAGCAAGTCTGGGTCCTTAAAACTAACCATTAGTGGTCTTTGTGATTGCAGGGCAACAGGAAAAATATTCTAGTTCTGGACAGTGGATGTTCAGGACATATGACTGGAAATAAAGCCCTGCTATCAGACTTTGTGGAGAAAGCTGACCCAAGTGTTTCTTATGGAGATGGCAACATTGGAAAAACATTGGGATATGGCAATATCAATCTTGGGAATGTCATCATTAAAGAAGTAGCTCTGGTCTCAGGACTTAAACACAATCTGCTGAGTATAAGTCAAATCTGTGACAGAGGTTATCATGTTGATTTCTTTGAAGAACACTGTGAAGTTGTGAGTAAATCTAAAGGCAAAGTTGTTCTGAAAGGATACAGGCGTGGTAACATTTATGAAGCTAAGCTTTCAACAAGTACTGATGGTTCTGCAATCTGTCTGATGATTAGAGCATCAATTGAAGAAAGTTGGAATTGGCACAAGAAACTCTCTCATTTAAATTTCAACAATATAAATGAGCTGGTCAAAAAAAATCTTGTGAGAGGACTGCCAAAGTCAGTATTTGCTCCTGATGGCCTTTGTGATTCTTGTCAGAAGGCCAAACAGAGAAAATCTTCATTCAAGAGCAAGACTGAATCATCAATTCTTGAGCCTTATCATTTACTACATGTTGATCTATTTGGTCTAGTAAATGTCATGTCTATTGCAAAGAAGAAATATGCATTGGTCATAGTGGATGAGTTCACTAGATACACATGGGTGTATTTCTTGCACACAAAAAGTGAAACTGCATCTATCTTGATTGATCATGTCAAACATCTGGATAAATTGGTCAAAGATTCTGTGAAAACCTTAAGGAGTGATAATGGCACTGAGTTCAAGAATTTGATAATGGAAGAGTTCTGCAAAAACCATGGAATAAAGCAGGAATTTTCTGCTCCTGGAACTCCACAGCAAAATGGAGTTGTTGAAAGGAAGAATAGAACTCTCATTGAAGCTGCACGTACAATGCTTGAAGAAGCAAAGCTTCCAACCTATTTCTGGGCTGAAGCTGTGCAGACTGCTTGTTTTACTCAAAATGCAACACTCATTAACAAGCAAGGAAAAACACCATATGAGATGGTGAAGAAAAAGAAGCCAAATATGAAGTACTTTCATGTATTTGGATGCAAGTGTTTTGTTCTCAAGACTCATCCTGAACAGCTATCCAAGTTTGATCTAAAAGCTGATGAAGGAATCTTTGTTGGATATCCACTTTCCACAAAAGCCTTCAGAGTCTATAATTTGAGAACAAAAGTGGTCATGTAATTTATCAATGTCTCCTTTGATGACAAGAAGATTACCGGTCTTGAAGATTTTATTGACCATGATCAGCTGAGATTTGAAAATGAAGACTCAAATTCTGATACTGAAAATCCTGACAGTCTAAGTCCTGATACTGTAAACTCTGATGGATTAAACTCTGATGTTATTGAAACTGTGGTGACTACGCCAAAGGAAGATGCACCTATGCAGGGGGAGCATACTCAAGATCTTACTACATCTCAAGAAACATCAGAACATACATCTGGCTCTTCAAGTTCTGATAAGTCAAGTTCTGATAGTGCTGAAAATCTAAATTCTGAAGAATCCAACTCAGAGAGCATAGTTTCAGGGGGAGAATCAGAAAATGAAAATGAAGACAACATGGATCATGGGGGAGCATCCAGTTCTAGAGAAAACCTTCCATCTGCAAGGAAGTGGACTAAATCACATACACCTGATTTGATAATTGGAAATCCTGATGCAGGTGTCAGAACTAGAACAGGTACTTCAAACGAATGTCTTTACAATTCTTTTCTCTCTCAGACTGAGCCAAAAAAAGTGAAAGAAGCTCTTCAAGATGCTGATTGGGTGCAAGCAATGCAGGAAGAGTTAAATGAATTTGAAAGAAACAAAGTCTGGACCCTAGTGCCAAGACCAAAGAATAGATATGTTGTTGGTACAAAGTGGGTATTCAGAAATAAAACTGACAGTGATGGCATAATTACAAGGAATAAGGCAAGGCTGGTTGCAAAAGGATATTCTCAACATGAGGGAATTGATTATGATGAAACATTTGCACCAGTTGCTAGGTTAGAAGCCATAAGAATATTTTTGGCTTATGCTGCTCACAAAAAGTTTACTGTCTTTCAAATGGATGTGAAAAGTGCTTTTCTCAATGGAGAATTAGAGGAGGAAGTATATGTTGAACAACCTCCAGGCTTTGTAGATTCCAAACATCCAGATTATGTCTACAGGCTTGATAAAGCACTTTATGGACTTAAGCAAGCTCCTAGAGCATGGTATGAGACTTTAGCTCAGTTTCTTCTGGAAAGTGGATTCAACAGAGGAACAATAGACAAAACACTGTTCTACCTCAACCATGGAAAAGACTTACTTCTGGTCCAGATTTATGTTGATGATATCATTTTTGGGTCTACAAATGACAGACTTTGCAAGAAGTTTGCCAAACTGATGCAGTCAAGGTATCAGATGAGTATGATGGGGGAACTTAGCTATTTTCTGGGCCTTCAAGTCAAGCAGAATGAAGAAGGCACTTTTATTTGTCAAACTAAGTACACCAGAAACTTGCTGAAAAAATTTGGAATGCAAGATTGTTCAAGTGCATCCACTCCCATGACCACTGCAACAAAACTGGATAAGGATACTGGTAAATCAGTAGATATTACTGATTACAGAGGTATGATTGGCTCTCTACTCTATCTAACTGCTAGTAGACCTGATATCATGTATGCTACCTGTCTTTGTGCAAGATTTCAAGCATATCCAAGAGAACCTCACTTAACAGCTGTGAAAAGAATTTTCAAGTATCTTAAGGGAACAACTGATCTGGGATTGTGGTATCCTAGAGAATCAGATTTTAAACTAATAGGTTACTCAGATGCAGATTTTGAAGGTTGCAAAATTGACAGGAAAAGCACGAGTGGAAGCTGCCAATTTCTTGGAGGCAGATTGGTTTCTTGGTTCAGCAAGAAACAAAAGTCAATTTCCACATCAACTGCAGAAGCAGAGTATATTACTGCAGGAAGCTGTTGTGCACAGATTCTTTGGATGAAGAATCAGTTACTGGATTATGGGTTAACATATTTCAAAATCCCTATTTACTGTGATAATCAAAGTGCTATTGCTATGACAGGTAATCCAGTTCAACACTCTATGACAAAGCACATCAGCATCAGGTACCACTTCATAAGGGAACATGTGTATGAAGGTACAGTGGAATTGCACTTTGTTCCAACAGATCAACAACTAGCAGATATTTTCACAAAACTATTGTGTGAAGCCACTTTTACAAGATTGGTAAATGAACTTGGAATGGTTTCAGGTTCTTTCTCTAAATCTGCTTAGTTTTGCTCTGTTATATCATACTTTATGATCAGTATTTACAGAATATAATCTTTTTGTGTATTCTGTGCTTAATTGACAAATGTGTTAAGTACTGACTGTTGTCTGATATATGGTTCTAAACTCTGATAAGTGATATGTCTGTTTAAGTAACTATTCAGTCCTATGAGGATAACTGTGCTACATGCTGACCCAGTAGTCTTCAATAAACAAGGGATCCCATGTAAGAAATAATTATTTCTGTGGAAATCTATTGACACAAGCAAATTCTGATAATTGAGCTTAGTTGAGTTTACTTTGTCTATCTTATTACTAAGTCACAAATTAGAATAATGCTACTCATATGTTAAGTTCTGATACTAGTAAATCTGCTGAATGCACTAAGTGCTGATAAACCTCACTTATCAAAAGAAAAAGCAAAAGGATCAAAGAATAAAATCAGGTACTCCTTTGAGATCTAGAGTAAAAATGTGGAAGGGACGACCCAAGTGCATTGCTGGTATTAAGTAAATATGCATTAGAAAAGCAAAATATTTTCTTGGTGACTTTTCACACTCTATGATTACTGGAGAAATACTCTGATAATAGCATAAATTCTGATAAGCAGTCGTGACTCACTTACACTGAGAAGCCACTGTGAAATGGAATTTAAAAAGATGAATAAAATTAGCACAAAATAGTTGAGGTGGACTCAAGCATGAACTCATTCAACAGTAGGTTTCAGAATAATGACAGCTCTTTAGCAAAGTTTTAGTTATGCCTTATTTCTAAGATGTACTGAAGTGAATCAGACTTTACTCTGTGTCTGACATTTAGCTTAATGTACACACTAATCACTCCATATGAATGATGAAAATTACTGTGGTGATCTATGTTGTTTTCGATGAACAGTCATTGTGTCATATTACACAAATTCTGAGGACAATTTCTGGGTGCATGTTCTGATGATTAATTTCTGAAGAATATAAATCAGAACTTGTTTACGGACTTACTAAAATAGGCATTCCTTTTTTGAGTTAAGGAATTATGTTCTGATGACTGTTAAGTTCTGATATAAGTCTAAGTTATGATATTACAATCTAATTCTTTACTTGACTTATCTGTGGATAAAATTTGATAACAGTCTCGGTTCAAACTAGAATATGTTGAAGTGGAAGATTAATAGTCACTATGGTTAGGGTTAGTGGTACTCATAACAGTCAACTTTTACTTGCTTCTTGTGCGCATTAAACCATGTTTTCTCTTTCCAATGAATGTTTTTCTTTTTCCAAGTTTGGGGAGACGATGTAGAATTAATTCTACCTGTCAACATTAAATTTCTTTGCGTCTCCTGGCATTCTCTTGCCTATATAAGCAACCACTTCCCTTCAGCCTTCTCATCAAATTTTTTCTCACAAACTTACCTTCGTACTTTTTCTTTCAAAAATACCATGGTCAGATACAACATGTTTTTGAACTACGAAACCTTCAATATGGAGCTAAGCTGTGCTGAGTGGCAGCAGGAATGGCACGTCACTGCCATTCCTGATGAGATATGGGACTCTTTCCCACAGGAGGTACTCACCCCCCTCCTGTTCTTCTATATGGATTACCATCACCATCTGGAGCGATTGAAGGAGGAAAGGCTGGAAGCTCTCCGCCAGCAAGAGCGAATCATTCGACTCGCCATTCTGTTTGTCGAGAGTAGGAAGAAGAAATGATTTATTTTCTTCTTCCTGTTTTTCTTCATCATCAGCCTTGCTCTGCTTCTTGAGCTAGGACTAAGGCTGTTGATGTTAGGTTTAGCAGCTTAGGGAAATCTTGTATAAATTCTGATGTACTTTCAATTTCATGAATGTATTCTCTTGATATATTAATGAAATTCGTTTTTGTTTCAAGATTTTGTCTCTGAGATATTTTGTAATGCATTGATAAATCCTGATAAATATTCATATTCTGATGACCATATAAATTCTGTTTTACTTTAAGTTCTAATTTTACTTTATCAGTACTTACTCATCTGATTTATTTTGGTCATTTTCACTTGATTTATTTTCAGAATATTAATGTTGCAGTGAAAAATAATTAAATAAGTGGGAACGGTTTCAATTTTGAATTAAAACTGTTTCACCTTGATTAATGGAATATCTGGGTAAGTGGAACGGTTTTTCCTTGAAAAATGGCAAGTGGGTAAGTAATGATTACTGTTTTTTTTCGAGCCCAGTAACTATCCGTTATTACTGCATGTCTGACAGGTGTCCAACGATAACATTTTTTTTCCAGAGTATAAGTAAGAGAGAGAGCGGATTTTTTAATCTTTTATTTCCTTTCATACTTTTTCTCTACTTGCTTTTACTCTCTTTCTTCTTCTAACGTTGGTTTTTCATACATACATTTTATCAAACACCTAACAGGCACTCTTAAATCTAAATTTTTCACATGGCACCTAAGGATTTAATCATTGATGGAGCTAAATTTGTTCCAAACAACTATGCTGCAATTCTTGATCATGCTGAAGCTCCATCTGAATTGCATTTTGTGCAAGATCTTCTTGCACACAGTGAGATTGGGTATGTATTGACCCAGCCTTCAGCCTTTTCGAGCCAACAAGTTTTGACATTTTGGCGGACTGGGCACTTTGATAATGGTGGTACACATGGCACTCCCAGTATTGTTTTCGAAGTGGGTGATTCTTCCTATGCAGTCACTCCTGGTACAATACGCAAGGCTCTACATCTCCCAGAAGAATGTACCTTTTCAATTCCAGAGAAATCAGCTCTTCAGGATTTAATGGCCCATTTGGGGTATGAACAGAGTTTGGCAAAGCTTGGGCAGTTGAAACGGGCTCATATCAGAAGAGAATGGAGCTTCCTCTTCGACTGCATCACTAAAGCTTTTGGGAACAAGTGTTCAAATTTTGATGCTCTTCCTATAATGAGTCAGCACATCGTGTATGCTATTTTAAACCAAACTCATTTTGATTTTGTAACTGCTATAATTGGTTTTATTGGGGATAGGATGACAGAGGATAGGAATGTTGTGTACTTTGCTAGATTCTGTCAACTTATATATACTTTTTGTACTGATGAACCTCAATTAGTCAGTTCCTCAACTCCACCTTTTAAGGTTGCAAAACGTTACTTTAATGACCTGATAAATGCTGACACTAAGAAATCAGTGGTTAGACCTTTACAGATTCCTCAATCTGTAAAACAGATCTTAGTAAATACTGATCCTGATACTTATAGATCTGTTTATTCTGATGTCCAACCAACAACAACCTCCCAAACACCACAACAACCATCAGCACCTACCACCCATTCTACTCAACCAACCCTCAGGCAATATATCAAATCCTCTCTCTAAACTTCACAGACAGTTCAACCCTCAACCTCAGTACCTACTGTGAAGCCTTCATCTTCCAAGCCAAAGAGGACAAAGACTGTTCCTCAAACACCTCAAAAGAGAAGGAGGATTGCCTTGCGAGAAGAATCTGATACTGAGGACCAGATTCCTTCTTCAGAACCTGTTATTGATGAAGCTGAGAAAGAGACTTCTCAGAAGGATTCTGGAATTGGGGGATCTAGGCTTCTCAAGAGGCTTAGAAGAATGACAGTTCCTGAAACTCCCAAGGAATCCAAATCTACAAAGAGATACAAGAAACAGAGGGCAAATAGGCCAGTTTCAGATGATGAAGAGGAAGCAGCTAAGGAAGGGGATCATGAATCTCTGGTCTCACAAGAAAAGGAATTTGCTAAAGTCACTTCTTCTCCATCAACTCCATCTCAGGAAGCTGTTTCTGAAAAGGCCAACACACCATATGTATCTCCTGTTGATCCAGGCACAAGTGCTGATATTGATGTTCACAACTTGGTTGTGTCTGAAGTAATTCTATTAGAAGCTCCAACAACATATAATCCATTCACAACACCTGTTACTGATGCTGTTCAAACTCCAGAGCTATCTACTACACCTTCTCTGCATCTAGATGCTGATGATCAGACTTTAGGTGAGCATCAGGATATGGCTGTTGATCTGAACTTAGAACCAGATCAGCAATTAGGGGATGCTGAAGCCTCCATTGCTACTCACACTGTTGTTTTATCAGAAGATACCGATTCTGTAAGTTCTGATGCTGCAAATACTGGAGATACTGGTGATGCTGCTCCAAATGCAGATGCTGATGTAGCAGGTCCTTCATGACATGCTCCTCAACAAACTTTTCTTAAATATGAACTTGTTAAGAAGTTTGTTACCAGAGAAGCACTAGTGCCTTGGAGTGAAACTCCTGCAGGACAGGAGTGGACTAAGGAATGGAACTCAGTTTCCTGTGTTCCAACTAAGAAGCATCTTGCTGAGCACTTGACTAAAGCTGATGAAATGTTAAATTCTGATGATTTCAAAACCCAGCTTAGAGTCACTGCATTGAATACTAAACATCTACAAGGTCTTCATTCAACTACTCATGCAGAGCTACACAAGATTCAGGAAGAATTTATCAAACAGGAACAAGTTCAAAAGATTGATAAGAAAAAGTTCTTCCAACCTACCTTTGACAGGGTTGCTTATATTGAGAAGACTCAAGAGAAACAACAAGCTCAGATTAATGATATTCTGACAAATCAAGCTTCTCAGCAATCGCAACTTACTGAAATCCAAGCCTCAGTGGAATTGCTTGTCTCTCTTCTACTACCTGCTGATGCCAAAAAGGGGGAGAAAGTAATTAAATCCAAATGCAAGACTGACAAGACACTGAAAGGGAAGGATGATGATCAAGGAAACTCTGGAACGGGTAGAGGTCATAGTCAAGGTAGAGGATTCACATCAAGAAAAGCTGAAATCACAAGTCACAGGACAAGTTCTGATACTGGGAAAAGAATTGGTTCTGCTACTGGTAAAAGAATAAGTTCTGATGAACTTTTAGATCTTGATGAAGAAATGTCAAGACAGTTATTTCTTCAGGAAAATCCAGGAATGGACTTGGAGAGTTTAATGGAAAAAGAAGCCTTAAATCAGAGAAAGTCACATCTAAATCTGAAGCTTCTGGTAAAAAGCCACTTCCAAAACTCAAAGGCATTGTGATCAAAGAAAGGACACATACTGAAGCAACATTGGGCTGAAAGGACACATATGTTCCAAAGTACAGAGATCACAAAGGTGATATAGTTGAAATGAAGCCAACACTGCTCAAATTATAACTATCTTTCTAGGTTACAGGGCTGTGGAATTCAATCTTGAGTCTGATAAAGCTTATTTGATCAGACTGGATCAGGATATAAGAAAAGCAAAGATTAATGATCTCAGGGATGCAATCTTTCAAATTGGTGAAGATACTGCAGAGCTTAAAGATGCTAAAAGGAGGATGATTGATGAACTTAGATATGCTGAGAGATGTTTGTTGAAGAACTATCTCAGAACTGAAAGGAATATGTCCTAAGTCCAATCATGAATTAGGATTTAGGAATAACTTCCTGTGTAATCTGTTTTGATTTCATTGATATTAATAAAAGACTTGTTTTGTTTTTATTACGGGCTCTATCTATTTAAGTGTTTAAATAAGATATACCATAGTTTAGAGTAAAGCTTTTTATGGATTATGATGAGATCATAATAGTGAGACCTAAAAGATGATAACTCTAAACTTAAATAGTTCCTGGTCGTAGGATTACTAACTGGTAATTAATAATCCGCAGAGATCGGTACATACTATGCTTGCTTCATTATGAAGGATGTCTGTTCTCATAGATATTTGTGTGGTGACACTATAGCTAGTATGTAGGTGCTTATTATAGAATAAGTTCACTAAACATGACTCGCACAGCTGAACAACTGATGGAGTTCACTCACGTGTCAGCAGTTGTTCACATAGTGATAGTTGTACAAGTATCCTTAGACTTGAGGTCATCATAGTCATCTTGTGTACACTGAACTATGCTTTGGTTTAGTTCTTAGTCTCCAGGGACAATTATTAGGGCTCTACTGGGTATAGGAATTTGTACACGAAGATAGTGTATGATCAATATAGGATCTACCCCTTCCAGTGAAGGAAGCGAATGTTCAAGGCTGATCCACTTATGCTAGTTCAGGAATCTCACACTATCCTCATGCATCTACAAGAGTTGTATGATGTGGCGGGGAGGACAGCTCGATATGAGATATCAAAGGAGTTGTTCAGTTGTAGGATGTCTGAGGGATCATCTGTGAATGACCATGTACTTAAGATGATTAATTTGATTGAACGTCTTGGATAACTTGGTTTTGCCATGGATGGGGAGCTGAGCCAAGACGTGGTCTTGCAATCGCTTCCGAGTTCGTTCTCGCAGTTTGTTGTGAACTTTCACATGAATAAGTTAGATGTCAGCCTGCCTGAACTCCACAACATGTTGAAGACTGCGGAATCGAATTTTCCCCCTAAGAAGAGTTCTGTTCTTCTAATTGGTGAAGGTTCCAATCCTAAGAAAAGGAAGAGGAACCCTTCCAAGAAGAAGAAAGTAGGTGAGAAAATGCCGGTTCCACCAAAAGCTGAAGACCCCAAGAGCAAAGTTGTTTGCTTTCACTGTAATAAGGTGGGGCACTGGAAGAGGAACTACAAGGTTTACCTTGCAGAATTGAATAAGAAGAAGGGTAGTGAGACTACCGCTTCTGATTCAGGTATGTTCATGATAGAAGTGAATATGTCATTAAATTAAATTTCTACTTGGGTATTAGATACCGCCTGTGGTTCTCAAATCTGCAATTTGTTGCAGGGGCCAAGGAGAAGTAGGACTCTTGAGGAAGAGGAGGTGATTCTACTGATGGGAAATGGAGCAAGAGTTGCTGCTGAAGATGTAGAATCATTTCATTTACATATGCCTACGGGCAAGACTATTATTT
The DNA here is from genome assembly GCF_009905375.1 of Apium graveolens. Lineage (NCBI taxonomy): Eukaryota > Viridiplantae > Streptophyta > Magnoliopsida > Apiales > Apiaceae > Apium > Apium graveolens. The sequence continues at coordinate 114,369,984 of NC_133653.1, forward strand.
TAAATAATTGTTATTTTGTTCCCTTGATTGTGAGGAATATTATTCCCATGTTAGACTTGGCTGGATTTTCATTTATTATTGAGAATAATGAATGTTCTATTCTTAGAGATAATATTCTTTATGGATGTGGTGCTTTAAATAATGGTCTGTATATATGTGACATAATTTACTTTAGATTAAACAAACTAATAAAAGAAAAGGGATGATGAAAATCTCACTTTATAGTGGCACTGCAGTCTCCATTTAGTAGACATGGAGAGAGGACTGCAAATTTGCTAGGAATGGTACACACAGATGTATGTGGACCAATGTCTACGCAAGCCATGGGTGGATTTTCATACTTCATTACTTTCATAGATGATAGATCTAGATTCGGATATGTGTTTGATGAAACACAAGTCTGAAGCCTTTAAAAAGTTCAAAGAGTATAAGTATGAAGTGGAGAAATAAACCAAACATAGTATTATAATTCTTCGATTAGATCGAGGTGGTGAATACTTGAATGGAGTGTTTCCAGATTATCTCTAAGTAAATGGTATAGTCTCCCACTGGACTCCTCCAGATTGGTATCTGAAAGGAGAAATCAAACTTTATTAGATATAGTTCGGTCCATGATGAGCTTTGCAAATCTTCCAGTATTCCTATGGGGTTACGCATTGGAAACCTCAGCATATTTACTGAATAAGGTGCTTTCCAAATCTGTTCCTCAAACTCCGTATGAGATATGGAAAGTAAGGAAACTGAGTCTTAAACACGTTAAGATTTGGGGATGTCCAGCTTATGTCAAGTAAGTTGACCCAGATAAGCTGGAATATCGATCCGTAAAATGTAGTTTTGTGGGATATCCTAAAGAGACTTTAGGGTATTACTTTTACACCGATCATCGGGTGTTTGTCTCCAGACATGCTACCTTCTTGGAAAAGGAGTTTATCCTTGAAGGAAATAGTGGGAGCAAAATTGAACTTGATGAAGTTTAAGAAGCACAAACTACTACATATCGAGTGGAAACACCTGTTCTGACTGAACAACCTTTTGTGGAACAACCCATTCATAGATCAGGGAGAGTGTCTCGCCAACCTGAGAGGTAATATGGCCTTGTCATTGAGAATGACAATGAGTTGTCGATCATTGATGATGATGACCCTGTAACCTATAATGAGGCTATGAGTAGTGTTGACTCAGAGAAATGGCATAGTGCCATGAAATCCGGAATGAAATCTATATATACGGGATACAAAAGAATGATTAGAGCAGATGGGCCAGGTGGAGACCTTTAAGGCCAGGCTTGTGGCAAAAGAATTCAAACAAAGGAAATGGATTGACTTTGATGAAATCTTTTACCTGTAGCCCTGTTATAATCAGTTCGGATTTTGCTTGCGATTGCTGCTTACTACGACTGTGAGATCTGGCAAATAGCCAGATGGTTCTCTTTCCAAGAGAAATGAAAACCTAGTGTGTAAGCTGCTGCGAACCATATGTGGTTTAAAGCAAGCTTCTCGAAAGATGGAACATTCGTTTTGATGAGACAATCAAAGAGTTTGATTTTATCAAAAACGTAGATGAACCATGTGTCTACAAAAGGGTTAGTGGGAGCGCAGTAACATTTCTTATATTGTATTGAATTAGAGTTGACACACATAACAACGTAGCAGACCCACTCACAAAGCTACTTTATGAAAGTCACTTTGATCGTCATAAAGACAAGATGGGTATTAGATACCAGAGTGATTGGCTTTAGTACAAGTGTGAGATTGAAAGGAATATGTCCTAAGTCCAATCATGAATTAGGATTTAGGAATAAATTCCTGTATAATCTGTTTTGATTTCATTGATATTAATAAAAGACTTGTTTTGTTTTTATTACGGGCTCTATCTATTTAAGTGTTTAAATAAGATATACCATAGTTTAGAGTAAAGCTTTTTATGGATTATGATGAGATCATAATAGTGAGACCTAAAAGATGATAACTCTAAACTTAAATGGTTCCTGGTCGTAGGATTACTAACTGGTAATTAATAATCCGCAGAGATCGGTACATACTATGCTTGCTTCATTATGAAGGATGTCTGTTCTCATAAACATTTGTGTGGTGACACTATAGCTAGTATGTAGGTGCTTATTATAGAATAAGTTCACTGGACATGACTCGTACAGCTGAACAACTGATGGAGTTCACTCACGTGTCAGTAGTTGTTCACATAGTGATAGTTGTACAAGTATCCTTAAACTTGAGGTCATCATAGTCATCTTGTGTACACTGAACTATGCTTTGGTTTAGTTCTTAGTCTCCAGGGACAATTATTAGGGCTCTACTGGGTATAGGAATTTGTACATGAAGATAGTGTATGATCAATATAGGATCTACCCCTTCCAGTGAAGGAAGCGAATGTTGAAGGCTGATCCACTTATGCTAGTTCAGGAATCTCTGGCCAGAGTAAATGAAATTAGAAAGGAGTTTCTAATTTGCATAGAACTACGCATAGTAAATGGTAAGCAAGTGATTGAATTAGATAGGCTTGACACGAGATCCATGCCTTGTATTTAATCGGGACATTGTAGGGTAGAAGGAGTTTATTGTACGGTAACTATTCGCTGAATAGGTTCTTGGTATTCTAAGCAGTGAATTCATATTATCCGGATAGTCGCGATATGCTGAGAAGTATCCCTCACGATGTAGAATAAATGTGATTAATTAATTAATCATATTTAATAAATTAGAGAATTTATATAAATAATGATAAAATAATTTTATTATTATTTATTTCTACTACCGGCTTAATATTGAACCTACAGGGTCACACCATAAAAAGAGAATGATTTAATGGTGGAGGAATTAATTAATAATGGCTAATAATTTTTTATTTGTGAAATAAATAATTAATTGGAAAATTTAATAATTGATTAAATGAAATTTAATTGATTATAAATTAATTAAGAAAAGTTCTTAATATTATTAATTAAGGATTTAATTTTTGGAAATTAAATCAAGAGAGAGAATTATTTCTAAAGTGTTTAGAAAAAGGATTAATAATTAAAAGGTGTTTTAATTATTAATGAGAATAATAAATGGGATAATAATAATAATATTTATGGGAAAATTTCAGCTGAAATTTTGCCTATAAATATAATATTATAGACCCTATGTTTATTCTAACCCCAAAAAACCCAAAAAGTTTGGAAAACCCAATTCTCTCCACCTCCTTCCTCCTCCTTAACATCGTTTTCTTGGTGGATACCGGTGGAGTGCTTCACACTTGAGGATCAACTGCTAAGGATCTCTGATCGTTGTCTCCGAATTATTTTAAAGGTTAGATTCGATCCCTCAAATTTTTATTCATGATCTGTATGCTTTTATTTGGATTTTATATGTGTAAAAGTGTTTTGCCATGCCCCCGCTGCGTTTAAAATCCAACAAGAACAACTCCTGACATCAGAGAGATCAGAAGATGAAGCCAAGTCGAAGATCTACAACTGCTTAAATTCTGATATTTGTACAGACTGAAGTTGTTATCAGAAGTTAAATATTGGTAAAGTTTTAAGGACTGTAAGTTGTAGTTATCTAGTCTAATTCTCATGCATTTGTACTTAATGTTTTTGACATCATCAAATATTTGTTAAACTTGTATATTATGCTAATTTACAAGTTGGGGGAGATTGTTAGATATATTTGATAATGTCATGGCTAATATGATTTATGTTTAGTTTTCAGATCTTACTTAACAGGACAAATCAATACTTATACTGGAAGTCAGGACTTAAGGATATCAGTACTTATATTATCAGGAGATAATCATCAGAAGTTGGATATCAGAACTTAAGTGCTGAAAGACGATCAGATAAGAACAGTAGCTGATTAAAGGAAAGAAGACCGAGATAAACATAAGAAGAGATATGCATGAAGAAGGAGTTCCGTGAAGAATGGAATACTTGGAAGAAAAGATATCTAATTGATATATTTTAGGAAGCAGAATTATATTCCATATCAATTAGCGATTATCTTGTAACTGTGTAGTATATAAACACAGACATAGGGTTTACACTATAAGTGTTATCATATTCGAGAAGATTATTCATTGTAACCCTAGCAGCTCTCGTGATATTTGTTCATCACTGAGAGGTAACAGTTCCATACTGTAACAGAGTTTATTGTTTAAATAAAGTTTATTTTCTGTTACTTAAGATATTAAAGTTTGATTTGATTGTATTTTACACTGTATTCACCCCCTCTACAGTGTGTGTGACCTAACATATATAATAATTATTAATTTGTTTTTTAATTATTTAAAATATATTTATGTGTTAGAATTGTGACTGATGAGTCATACTATATAGGCAATTGACGTCGGTATTGTAAGTTTACTCATTGAATAACATAAAATACTCTTCGTCCCAAAAACTTTTTATATTGGCATTTTCCAACAAATTGTTAACATTTTCTAAATAGCATATTATCTTTATATTGGCTCCAAAATTTACCTCTGGTTTCTTAATTTTTCTTCAACATAATTCATTTTTTTAATCTCCGTGTCAAATAATGATGTTAACAACCTATGGGACGGTGGGAGTATATGATATATGTCATATAATGATTAACAGTGAAGTATAAATCGTACATATTTGTATAAATATTTTATTTTTATTTTATTAAATTTAATATAATATTTCACCATTTTATTATGTTAAGGACGAGATTAGATTGATGACAAATAAGAATGTACAGGTATGTATGTGTGTGTATGTCCCTGTATTAATTTATATATATATATATATATATATTTATTTTATATAAGTGTATGTATGTATGCACATATTAATTATACAACAATTGATAATTTTTAATAAATAAATAACGAGGGGAATTAAATATTATATAGATATTAATATATAAGTATAATTGCCGTATGAATTCATTTGTTGAACAAACCCCCTTAATAATGTTAACAACCTATAAGATGGTGGGAGTATATGATATATGTCACAAAATTATTAATAATGAAGTATAAATCGTACATACGTGTATAAATAGTTTATTTTATTTTTTATTTCATATATTTAATATAATATTTTACCATTTTATTGTGTTGGAGGACGATATTAAATTGATGATAAATAAAAATATATGAGTGTGTATATGTATATATATGTGTGTATATATGTATGTATGTATGTATGTGCGTATACATGTATTAATTTATATATATATATATAGAGAGAGAGAGAGAGAGAGAGTTGGGTTCAGTGGAGACCGATATTGTTTTGTGACCCTGGAGACCTGCCCTTAGATTTTTGTAAGATTGTGCGGTTAGAGATGAATGCAAAGTGAGAGACAGATTAATACTAATAAACCTAAATATAATTATAATGTAACATGTATATAAATATTATATGAAAAATATATTAAAAAAATTAAGTGCTGAAGTTTATAAATAGAGTGTAGTAGTTTAAATTATAAAGTGTAGTACATTTAAACCTAAATAAAAAAATGTAACAAGATTACAATCTTACGTGAAAATTTTATTTAAAAAAATAGAGTGCAGAACATATCGTAAAACCTTATAAATAGAGTGTAGTACTTCAAATTATAAAATTTGGTACTTTTAAATCTAAATAAAAAAATTAATGCAACATGCAGAATAAAATATTATGTGAAAAAATATATTAAAAAAGTGCAGAACATATTGTAGAACTTTATAAATAGAATGTAGTACTTAAATTAAAAAATATAATACTTTTAAACCAAAATAAAAAATATAATATAACTCACACAGTAGAATATTATGTGAAAAAGTATATTCAAAAAATGAAAGGCAAAACATATTATAAAATTTTATAAATGAGTGTAGTACTTAAAATTATAAAGTGTAGTACTTTTAAACCTAAATAAAAAATATAATGCAACTTGCAGAATATAATATTATGTGAAAAATATATTAAAAAAATGAAAGGTAGAACATATAATAGAATTTTATAAAGAGAGTGTAGTACTTAAAATGATAAAGTGTAGTACTTTTAAACCTAAATAAAAAATATAATACAACTTGCAGAATCAAATTTTATGTGAAAAACATATTAGAAAAAATAGAGTGCATACATATTATAGATTTTTTATAAACAAAATGTGGTACTTTAAAATCTAAATAAAAAAATATAATTTAACATGCAGAACACATATTATCTAAAAAATATATTCAAAAATAAAGTTGTAGTGCATAACTTAGCCTAATAAAAATTGTTATTCCTAGTGGACTAACAATGAGATTTACAGAAGGGGGGGTTGAATGTAAATCTCAAAACTTTTTCAAGTTTTGAGCAATTTTAAAGGTTTTGTGTTCAAGATAAACAAGTGTGTGAATTGCTTTAAGCTAATACAGACAGATATATATTCAAGCACTAATGTAAAGAACACAACAGACCTTAAAAACTTTTCTGGTGGATTGTTGTTCCACCAGAGATGGTATTTCAGAAAATCTGTGATTCAAGATGTTGATCACAGCTGCATCCTAGTACAAACTAGATAATTTTTCTCTCAAGATTTTTCTAAACAGCACTGGAAAAATTCTTATCTAATTACTAGCTGCTACTTGGTTTATATATCACCAAGTGTACAAGTGAAGACAAAGATAAAAATACAATAATAAAATATGTTCTCCACTTGTTTCTTCTCCATATCACTCAAGTACTTTGTTGACTATTGCCTCTTTGTACTAGAGTAGAACGACTGCTTTTTCTGATGTTCTTGAAATTAGGCTTCCATATTTCAGTTATCTCTGTCAACCCATGTGCCTCTGTCTGCTGTTACAACTACCACTTATCAACTGCTATTTAACAGGACATCCGTTGAAGCCTTCATCCGTTGATGGCTTTATCCGTTGATGTGTTAGCAGTTGAAGCTCTATCCGTTGAAGCTTTAGAGACATCCGTTGAAGCTTTGTTTCTCATCCGTTGAAGGTCTTTAAGACATCCGTTGATACCACTTCATTTATACAAAATTACAAGGCATGAAATATTTACAATTGGCCTTCCTATTTGCATATCTTCTAGTAGTCAACATGACTTATATTTTCTCTCAACTTCTAAGAATTATATCTTAAATACAGAGACTGAAATGTGCTACAACACTAGACTTATTTCTAAGTAAAGCTGCACCATCAACGGATAGCCAATGTGGTCTTATCCGTTGAGGCTGCAAACACTAAACTTCTACTTAAGTGTTTTGTTAAACATATCATCAAACTAATGCACATATATTCCTAACAATCTCCCCCTATTTATGTCTATAAGAATTGTAGACATAAATTCAGGGTTAACTTGATGATAACAAAATACTTAACAAATATATGAATTGAAACTAAGTAGAAATTTAAAAGTGCTGCAAAAGTATATGTACTAGGAGGTAATTGAAGATTTACAGAATTTCCAAGGGTGCTCCTTTAGACTGAGCAAATCATCTTTTTCTTCTTTGTTCCCTTGTTTTCTTACTTAGCCCTTTGTCATTTTCCTCAATTTGGAGTTGGAGTTATCTGTAGAATTCAGCTTCATCTTCATCACTGATATCCAACTTAGATTGCATTTCCTTGAGAGTTTCATTGCTGGCAATCTTGAGTTGGTCTTCAAGTCTGAAAAATCTTCTGACTCCTTTATCATCTCTAAATTCCATCAACCAATGAGGTGATTTGTGGATTGTAATTCCCCTTTCTTGAATAAGTAAAGTTCTGGGCAAAGCATTGGGCTCCCTCCAAGTTTTCCTTATGTTGGCAATCTTGTTGAGAATTTTAGTCTTGGCAGTCCTGGTAAAGCCAGAATCCTTTTGTATGGCTGAAAAGACTCTGATCAAGGTAGAGTAGCCTTCATTCAGAATCCTGTAGAGAGGCCATGTTCTTTCCCCAGCTCCTTTGTATCTGAACACCAATCTCTCTGGTAGCTGTCTGTAGGCAGCTATTCCCCTTACATCCTCCAGCTCATCCAGATAGAGTTCAATGTCTGAAATTTCTTTTATGTCACAGATGTGAACATAATCATCTTTAGAAATGGGTGGCTTAGGCTTAGGTTTTTGTTTTTGAGTGAATTTCTTAGAGGTTAGGGGAGGTGTAGATTTGGATTTTCTTTTCTGTTTCTTTGGTAGTGGAAGAGTGGTTAAAAAGGTAGGCAATTTGATGGTGTCCCAATCAATAGGTTCCTCTTTTGGGATGATTAGTTTACCATGGATGTTTATAGTGGGATCAGCAACACAAGGTTCAGGTATGGAAGGTGGTGGTTTAGATATTGATTTAGTTTCTTCAGTGTTATCTTCACTCCTTCTATGTGCCTTGGCCTTTCTTCTGTTTCCCTTCTGCCATTCCTCTCTTTCCTCCATACTCTCACCAAATATACTCCCAAAAACCTCATCTAGGTTTGCAATCTTATCTTCACCCCTGACTTCAATTCCTTTCTCTCCTTCAACTTGACTTGACTTTAGCTGTTGTTCAAGCTTTGCTTGTGCTCTTTTGTGAGCCTTGAGTTTTTCAGCTTCTTTCTTCAACCTTTTGGATTCTTCCCTCTTGGCCTTTGGAAATTTGGGATGTCCTTGCATCACACAGAGACTCTTTCCCTCTCTAAAGATAATGGCCATTTTCATTCTTTCAACTATGTCCTTGGTCTCCTTGTACTTTTTGATGTTGGTACCCAAAACTTTGTCTTTATCAGGCTTTGGAAGAGGAAAGTCCACTTCTTTCATCTGAGCAAAGTCTAGGGGGTTCTTTGTGGAGTCGTTGCTGGATCTAGTGTTGGGCTTGAGAACTATAGGTTTTAGATTCTTGAAAGAAGTCTCTCCAACCTTATTCCTCCTTTCTGGCTTGTGCTCCATAATGATTGGTTCAACCTTTGTGCTATGTTTCACAGATATTGATTTATCTTGTGTTGAGCCAAACACTTGTTGCACCCTTTCATCAATTCTCCTCCTTTGCTCTTTCACTTGAATTTCAGCTGCTGCTAGCTGGATTAGGTCAATTCCATCAGGCTTTCCTTTGATTTGCATAATTGGAGAAGTAGTGATGGCAGGAACTAGCACTTTAGATATCTGGATTTTTGTAGATGGCTCTCCTTCCCCTTCCCTTTTTCTCTCCCCCTTTTTGTTATCATCAAGGAGAGGGGTCAAGCCTTGTGCCTTTGCCAGCTGCATAAGTAGACTTGTTTGAGATTGTTGGTTGTGAAGAATGCTGGCCACAGAATTTTCAATAACTTGGACTCTGTCTTCTAACTTAGCCAGCCTCTTTTCAGTATTTGAATCCTTTTTCAATCTCAACAATAAGTCCTTCATTGTACCATAGGGCATGACTGAATCCAATTTTTCAGAATTGTAGGATTTCAAGTCAGCAATATCCTTCTTGAGTTCATCCACACTCAGATTCTGTCTTACTTGCTGCAACTTCATGAGATGCAGTGAGTCCAGGTGAGCTGTAAGGATTGCCTTGGTACCAGCATGTGAAGTTTTCTGAATGGCTTGTTGGATAGTACTGATTTGTTTGACTAAGGAGACATTGAATTGCCCTGATGTAGACTCCTTTGTCAAGGCCCATTCAGGTAAATTTGGAATAGAACTAGGGCTTTCATCTCCCCCTAAGTTCATGCTTCCATCAAAAGAAACAGAGTCATCATCATCAGAATTTACTCCAAATTCCTCAGATGGCTCACCAGCTGTAAAAGGCATCTTGTTAATAGCAGCTTTATCCCTTTGAAGAGATTCTGTTGTATGTACTAGATGTAGTGTCTTTTCTGCCTCCTCATTGCCCTGAGCAGCCAACAACTGATAGGCTGACACAGGATGAGTAAAAGTGTCAGCATCCAAGAAAATGTTATCAATTACAGCTTTGTAATGTTGCTGAAATTGTCTTTCCTTGTCAGCATCATCCACAATCATTGACTCACTAGCAATGGCTGGTTCCACCCTTATATATGCTGCACCTGCCTTTTTCTCTTTTTCTCTATATTCTTGCATCAGGGGCTCCCCCTGGCTCACACTCCTCACTTCCTCACCTTCACCTACTAAGGTGGTACTCCTCTCACTTACTTTTACCATGCTGGAAGAAATAGCATGCATATTTGAGCTCTCAATCTCTCCTTTTGCCTGGGTGCAACCCAGCCTCTCACTCAAATTGTCACTCCCTTCCCTCAGTCCTAAAAGTGATTGTACAGTAATCATGTCTTCTACACTTGGAATTGTTTCAGTTGTGTGTATAGAGACTATCAACGGATATGAAATAGCCGTTGAAGGTGACACTGATGGTATCAACGGATAACTGCTGTTAAGCTTATCCGTTGAAGAACAACCACTTGTCAACGGATGAGTGATATCCGTTGAAGAAGGAAAAGAAGTAGAAATTGAAAGTGATATAACTGTTGAATCTGTGTGGATTGATTTGAGTTTTGGTGACACAGATCCTTCAATTACATCTAAAAGAATTTGTGGGTGATCCAACAAATCATCTAAAAGATGATGATCACCTGTATTTGAGTGGGGCTCCTCCCTGAGTTGTAAAGAGGGAGAATCAGGAATTGATGGGAATAACATATCCACATCCAGAGATGGTGATGAAGTGTGTGGTGATTGATGTGTGTTAATTGTGAGAGAATGGGGTTGTGACTCCACATTTGTTGGAGCCACATCAAACTGAGTTTGAGAAGGCATAGATACAGATGGATGTATCTGTGCAGTGTGTGCACCCTGTTTAGAAGATTGGGTTCTAGCCCTCTTTCTTCTAATAAAAGCTTTTGTTGGTGAGTGTTTGGCTTCTGTGTCCCTCCCTCGTTTGATCTGTGTTCCTGGTTGGGAACTATTTTCAATAGTTACATCCTTTTGGGAGAATGCGGCTAGGGATGTGCTAGTAACCTTTTCAACCACCACAACTTTTTGAGAAACTGTGGCTTGGCTAGCTTGGGAAACACTTATCTCTCCTTCCTTATCCTGGGGGTTTCTTTGATGTTCACCCCTCCCCTCACCACTCACACCCTGTTCACTCCCCTTAGGGTTAAGGGTAGGTGTTACAACTATTGTCTTTTGAGAAACAACAAAGGTGGTTTTCTTTGTCTTTGATTTTGAAAGTTTAGTTTTGGTGACCTTGGTAGGAATCTGTTGGGGCATTGTCACAGATTCCATGGGCACACTAGAAGATAAAGAAATAGAGGGGTTGGAAGAAGTAGGAGTTGTAGAAACAATTACCACACTTACCTGAGGTGCATCCATGATTGGTAAATATACCAATGGTACACTGCTGTTGAGATCCATTCTCAATAAATCTGCAAGAACTCTTTTCTCTTGTGCCCAGCACTTGAGTTTGTTATTCTCATTGGTTATGACCAAACCTTTGAGAGTGAAAGAGATGGTCATATCTATGGAGTTGAACTCAGCAGTTGTCCAAATCTCCTCAACTACTTCACAGTAAATTGTTGGGGCTTCCAGCATTGCATAGCTAAGTTTACAGTTTTTGATGAAGTCCATCATTTTGTGATAATCTGAGTGGGCTTCATTCTTTGCTACCAAAGCTATGAAATTGTTCTTCTCATAGATGAACCCAGATTGAGACATAATTTTTACTACAGGTGCCATTGTTGTAAGTAGAAGTTGCAGAGAATAACTTGAAGGATTTGCAGAGAGAAAATGGTAAAAGCTTTGAAATTTCAAGAAAGCGTAAAGTAAAAATGAAAAATCAGAAGGGCTTATATACTTTCTCAAATTAAAAAGTATAAATAAAAGATTAAACAATAAATATATGTTAGTGAATTTCAGCCGTTTAAGAATAAACTGTAAGTATTCTAAAAACTACCTTTAAAACAAATACATACAGCTGTATGTATGAGTATCAACGGTTAAGAAAATAGAATCAACGGCTGTGAAACACCTGAATCGACTGATGTGACATTTCAACGGATAAAGTAAACTGTCATCCGTTGAAAGGTACTTCAGTTTTATCCGTTGACGGATAAAAATTCCAGAAATGTATATGTCTTTCAACGGATAATGAACATCCGTTGACAGAACAATTTTGACTTTCAACGGATAGGAAATATCCGTTGATGGAATAATCTTTGTTAAGAAGTCAAATTTGTTCTAGCAACTAATAAATTTCAGGCTTCAATTCAAATTGCAATTAGAACATAAATTTTATGAGTAATTAAGCATACCTAGCTCACTTACCAATCTTGTGAATGTTGATTCATCAAGTGGCTTGGTAAATATGTCTGCAATTTGTTGTTCACTTGGAACAAAATGTAGTTCCACTGTACCATTCATGACATGCTCTCTGATGAAGTGGTACTTGATATCAATGTGCTTGGTCCTTGAGTGCTGCACAGGATTCTCTGTTATGGCTATGGCACTTGTGTTGTCACAAAAGATAGGAATTCTATCAACATGAAGTCCATAATCAAGGAGTTGATTCCTCATCCATAACACTTGAGAGCAGCAACTTCCAGCAGCAATGTATTCAGCCTCAGCTGTAGAATTAGAGACTGAATTTTGCTTTTTGCTAAACCATGATACAAGCTTGTTTCCCAGGAATTGGCAGGAGCCTGTTGTACTTTTCCTGTCTATTTTGCAACCTGCAAAGTCTGCATCTGAATAACCAATTAGATCAAAGCCAGATTCTCTAGGATACCAAATACCTAAATTTGGTGTACCCTTGAGATATCTGAAAATCCTCTTGATAGCAATTAAGTGAGACTCCCTAGGATCAGCTTGAAATCTAGCACACAGACATGTAGCAAACATTATATCTGGTCTACTGGCAGTTAAATATAAAAGTGAACCAACCATGCCTCTATAACTTGTAATGTCCACAGACCTTTCAGTCTTATTCAACTCAAGTTTGGTGGCAGTGGCCATGGGAGTTTTTGCAGATGAACATTCTATTAAGTCAAACCTTTTTAGAAGATCATGAATATATTTAGTTTGACTAATGAAAATTCCATCACTAACTTGTTTAACTTGTAAACCAAGAAAATAGGTTAGTTCTCCCATCAGGCTCATTTCATACTTACTTTGCATTAGCTTAGCAAACTTTTTGCAAAGTTTATTATCTTTAGAACCAAATATTATGTCATCTACATAAATTTGAACAAGTATACTAGAGCCATTAACATTCCTAAAGAAGAGAGTTTTATCAACAGTACCTCTAGTGAAGTGATTCTCCAAAAGGAATTTTGATAGGGTTTCATACCAGGCTCTAGGTGCTTGCTTCAGTCCATAGAGTGCTTTCAACAGATAATACACATAGTCTGGAAAATTTGGATCTTCAAACCCTGGAGGTTGACTTACATAGACTTCTTCCTCCAATTTCCCATTTAGAAATGCACTCTTGACATCCATTTGATAGACTTTGAAATTGGCATGGGCTGCATAGGCTAGAAAAATTCTGATGGCTTCAAGTCTTGCAACAGGAGCATATGTTTCATCAAAATCTATTCCCTCTTGTTGAGAATAGCCTTTAGCAACCAATCTGGCTTTATTCCTTATGACAATGCCATTTTCATCCATCTTGTTTCTGAATACCCATTTTGTGTCAATAGGACTCTTGTTCTTTGGTTTGGGTACCAGCTTCCAAACTTTGTTTCTTTCAAATTGATTCAGCTCTTCCTACATAGCTAATATCCAATCTGGATCCAATAAAGCTTCTTCCACTTTCTTAGGTTCCTCTTGAGATAGAAAACTACTATACAGACATTCATCTTGAGTAGCTTTTCTTGTTTGCACTTTAGATGATGCATCACCAATGATCAGTTCAAAGGGATGATTCTTGGTCCATTTCCTTTGAGGTGGAAGATGTGCTCTAGATGAGGTGACCTCAGTATTGTCATGATGTGAGACAGAGTGTTGATTAGTTGAAACTCCCCCTGAGTTGTTGGTTCTTTGCAGGGAATTTGGAGTTCTATCAACTGATGATGTAAATCGATTATCCGTTGATGAACTATGATCAACGGATGCTTCATTTTGTACTTCAACAGATGATGCACTATGTCTTTCAACGGATACTGCATTGCCTCTATCAATGGGTGCAGAATTTTGTGCATTATCCAAGGGCATATTTTGAATCCCTTTTGAAGTGTCATCTCCATCAATCTCCTCTTCACTATCATCATAATATATCTCAATGTTGTCAAATTTGAGTCTCTCATTGTGTCCCTCATCTGTTAGTCCATCAATCTTTTTATCATCAAACACAACATGCACAGATTCCATAACAATGTTGGTTCTTAGATTGTAGACCCTATAAGATTTTCCAGCTGAGTAACCAACAAATATCCCTTCATCAGCCTTTGCATCAAACTTCCCTTTATGGTCAGATTGATTTCTCAGTATAAAGCATTTACATCCAAAGACATGAAGAAAGTTTAGAGTTGGTTTTCTTCTCTTGAACAACTGATAAGGAGTCATGCCTTTAGCTTGATTGATCAAAGAAATATTCTGAGTGTAGCAGGCACAATTAACAGCTTCAACCCAGAAATATGTTGGTAACTTTGATTCTTCAAGCATTGTTCTGGCAGCCTCAATCAAAGATCTGTTCTTTCTTTCAACTACCCCATTTTGCTGAGGTGTTCTTGGAGCTGAGAACTCATGCATGATTCCATTTTCTTCACAGAACAGCCTTATTGACAAATTCTTGAACTCAGTTCCATTGTCACTCTTGATATTCCTAACCTTCAAGTCAGGATGATTATTGACTTGCCTGATGTGATTGATAATGATTTCACTTGCTTCATCCTTTGATCCAAGAAAATAGACCCATGAAAACTTTGAGAAATCATCTACAATCACTAAGCAATATCTTTTTCTTGCAATTGACAATACATTGACTGGTCCAAACAAATCCATATGCAGCAGCTGTAACGGTTCATCAATTGTTGTTTCAAGCTTCTTTTTGAATGATGCTTTCCTTTGTTTACCTTTCTGACAAGCATCACACAGACCATCCCTTGAGAATTCAACTAGAGGAATTCCTCTAACTAAGTCCTTTTTGACTAGATCATTCATTGTCTTGAAATTCAAATGGGATAGTTTCTTGTGCCATAGCCAACTCTCAACTGAACTTGCTTTGCTGAAGAGACAAGTAATAGATTCTGCATCTGTAGAGTTGAAGTCAGCTAAGTACACATTCCCTTTTCTAACTCCAGTTAGAACCACTTTGTTGTCTTTCTTGCTGGTGACAACACAGGCTTCTGAATTGAAGGAAATCGTATTCCCTCTATCACATAGTTGACTGATACTCAGTAAGTTGTGCTTGAGACCATCAACTAATGCAACTTCATCAATGATGACATTCCTTGTTGAAATTAAGCCATATCCCATAGTAAACCCTTTGCTGTCATCTCCAAAGGTTATGCTAGGGCCAGCTCTCTCCTTAAACTCAGTGAGCAGGGAGAAATCTCCTGTCATGTGTCTTGAACAGCCGCTGTCCAAGTACCATAGATTTCTTCTTTTTCCCTGCACACCATAAAATCAATCAAGTTGATTTTAGTACCCAAGTTTCCTTGGGTCCATTCCTGTTAGCCTTTCTCCTAGACTTCATTCCTCCTGCATCTTTAGACTTAGGTAACTTTGAGTCAACCTTGATCTTAGATGTAGTTGGTTGAGGTGTAGGGTTAGTCACAGAATCATTTAGCACATTTGGAATTTGATAAGGCATGGATTGTGCAAGCATGTTATTCCATATTGGCATATTGTATGGCATTTGAGGCATACTAAATGCAGCAAGATAAGGATTGTTAAAATATGGCATGTTTGCAAAATGTGCATAAGGATTCTGTTGAGACATAACAGGCATAGCATGCAGAGGTGATGCAGACATATTAGGCATGGAAGAGGGTACAGGTATGGGAGTTTTCTTAATAGATTTGCAATTAGCAGATAGATGATTAACACTACTACAATGCACACAGCTTTTTCTAGGAGCATACTTATCAGGTGTGTAATTGTTATGTTTGTTAACCCCTACCTTCCCATTTCTATTAGATTTCCTTTTAGTTTCCTTTTTATCCTCAACCACTTTGAGCCTATTCTTTAACTGTTCTAAGGTCATGTGCCCTATATTCACCTTACTGAAATCTTTGGATGTGCTTGCTTCTTCTTTGACAAAGTTCTTGGAAGTTGAACCAAACTTTTTGTTGAGTTTCTTTAGATTTTCACTTTTAGAAACATCTGCCTGTTTTAATTGAGGAACCTTCAACGGATGCTCCTTTTCTTCCTTCAACGGATAACTTTCATCATCCGTTGATTCCACATCCGTTGACAGCCCATCAATTAATTCCAGTTTCTTTTTGTTTTTATCCCAGGCAGTCTCACCGAATGATTCAATTCCTTGGACCTTGGAAATTTGAGCACTAACATCCCTAGATGTCTTCCAGGCTTTAATCACCTCTTGCTCTCTCTCTAATTGATTGGAAAGTATTTCTACTTTCTTAACAGATTCAGCTAGTTCATTTTCAACAGATATACAATGTAGCTTAGTTTTCTCTAGGTCAATCAACTTATCTTCTAACACAGCATTTCTATTACTTAAAAACAAATTGTTCTCTTTAATCCTACTATTTTCTTTAGCAAGAGATTTAAGAGACACACGCAAATGATACAATTTAGTAGACATGTCATTAAAAGCATCATTGCACTCTTCTTTAGTAAGCTGTGTTAAATCAGTAGTGATTACCTGGTTGCTTGATGAACTAACTTCATTTTCTTCAGAATCAGCCATGAGAGCCAAATTGACATATTCCACATCTTCATCCTCTCCATCAGCTGCCCAGTCTTTTTCTTGAGTAATGAAAGCCCTCTCCTTTTGCTTGAGCAGATCAAAATATTTCTTTTTGTAATCTACTTGGTCAAATTTCTTCTTTTCAGAAGTTGGCTTTCTGCACTCACTTGCAAAGTGTCCACTTATACCACAATTGAAACACTTGAACTTGGATTTGTCCACCATGTTCTTATGAGGTTTAGTGGCTCTAGTGTTTTTCCTAAATTTCATCTTTGCAAATCTCCTGGACAGAAATGCAAGATGCTCATCAATACCATCAGAGTCATCTTGGCTGGAGTTGTCTTCATTCTCAGCAACTTGCTCCTTACCCTTGCTTGATTCTGATTTGCTTGTGCCATCTTTGGAGTTTGATGCTAGATCTCACAGTTTCTTGTCTGCATTCTTTCTCATTTTCAGCTACCAAGGCAACTGAACCTCCTTTCTTTCTTCCCTTCTCCAATACCTCATCCTGTTCCAGCTCTAGTTCATAAGTCTTCAAGATTCCATATAATCTTTCAAGAGTGAAGTCCTTATAATCTTGAGAGTTTCTCAAGGAGACAGTCATGGGTTTCCATTCCTTTGGCAAGGATCTTAAAAATTTAAGATTTGAAATCCTTCACCTGGTACACTCTACCATACAGCTTCAGTCCATTCAACAGCTTTTGGAATCTATTGAATGTGTCATTTAAAGATTCATTTTCTTCAAAATGAAAATACTCATACTGTTGAATGAGAAGCTGCATTTTGTTTTCTTTTACTTGTTCTGTACCTTCACACAGTAGCTGAACTGTGTCCCAAACCTCTTTGGCAGTTGTGCAATTTATCACATTATCAAACATATCCTTGTCAAGACCATTAAACAAAATGTTCATAGCCTTCTTATCCTTGTGGACTTCTTATGTGTCTTCCATTGTCCATTCTGCTCTAGGTTTTGGAATGGATTGACCAACAGCAATTGTGGCCGTAGCAACTGTGGCTACTTTGTGGGGAATGTGAGGACCATTCTCAATGCAGTTTACATAACCTTCATCTTGGGAGAGTAGATGAAGGTGCATTTTCACCTTCCAATGGTGATAACTGTCTTTGTCAAGAACTGGGATTTTTACTCCAATATCCTTCTTACTCATCTTTGTTAGTTTCCAAGATCTTTAAACTCTTTGTGTGTCAAGAGCTGGCTCTGATACCAATTGTTATTCCTAGTGGACTAACAATGAGATTTACAGAAGGGGGGGTTGAATGTAAATCTTAAAACTTTTTCAAGTTTTGAGCAGTTTTGAAAGGCTTTGTGTTCAAGATAAACAAGTGTGTGAATTGCTTTAAGCTAATACAGACAGATATATATTCAATCACTAATGTAAAGAATACAACAGACCTTAAAAACTTTTCTGGTGGATTGTTGTTCCACCAGAGATGGTATTTCAGAAAATCTGTGATTCAAGATGTTGATCACAGCTGCATCCTAGTACAAACTAGATAATTTTTCTCTCAAGATTTTTCTAAACAGCACTGGAAAAATTCTTATCTAATTACTAGCTGCTACTTGGTTTATATATCACCAAGTGTACAAGTGAAGACAAAGATAAAAATACAATAATAAAATAAGTTCTCCACTTGTTTCTTCTCCATATCACTCAAGTACTTTGTTGACTATTGCCTCTTTGTACTAGAGTAGAACGACTGCTTTTTCTGATGTTCCTGAAATTAGGCTTCCATATTTCAGTTATCTCTGACAACCCATGTGCCTCTGTCTACTGTTACAACTACCACTTATCAACTGCTATTTAACAGAACATCCGTTGAAGCCTTCATCCGTTGATGGCTTTATCCGTTGATGTGTTAGCAGTTGAAGCTCTATCCGTTGAAGCTTTAGAGACATCCGTTGAAGCTTTGTTTCTCATCCGTTGAAGGTCCTTAAGATATCCGTTGATACCACTTCATTTATACAAAATTACAAGGCATGAAATATTTACAATTGGCCTTCCTATTTGCATATCTTCTAGTAGTCAACATGACTTATATTTTCTTTCAACTTCTAAGAATTATATCTTAAATACAGAGACTGAAATGTGCTACAACACTAGACTTATTTCTAAGTAAAGCTGCACCATCAACGGATAGCCAATGTGGTCTTATCCGTTGAGGCTACAAACACTAAACTTCTACTTAAGTGTTTTGTTAAACATATCATCAAACTAATGCACATATATTCCTAACAAGTGCTTTAGATTAGAAATCAGTTAATGGACTATGGTCTAGTGTTAAACAAAATTCCTATTATGTGTGACAATACTAGTGTCATATCTATAGTAGCTAATCCAGTTAATCATTCTAGAACAAAGCACATTGATGTTAGATACCATTTTATCAGGGAACATGCTGCAAATGGTACCATTGAGCTCATTTTTGTTCCAACAGAGAAACAATTAGTTGACATTTTACTAAACCTTTGGATGAAGCAACCTTCACTAGACTTGTGAGTGAAATTGGAATGCTCAATTCTTCATCCTAAGGCAAGAACTCAGCTAATGTGTTGCAGCAGATTAATTTCTGATAAATCAACCAAGTTTGATTTAATTGGAAATTAACTGAAATATGAATTATAAATATTTCAAAATCTCTGTATATTTATCTTTCTTAAAAACTCAAAAATTAACTTAGAATATTTCTAAATTCTAAGTAAACTGCTTAGTTATTAATTTACATCTTAAATGTGTAAAATTAACACAAGGCAGAAAAACAGTACTCAAAGGTATAGAGAAATGAGTTCTCGATAAGTCAAAATGACTTATCGATAAGTCAAAATGACTTATCGACAAGTCATTTTAGAGTTCTCGAGTAAGTCCTCGATAAGTTTATTTACAGACTTCTTGAATGACTTCTCGATAAGCTCTATTATGACTTATCGATAAGACCATGTAGAGTTCTCTAATAGTGTTAATTCACAGAGTTCTCGATAAGGATATTTTGAGACTTATCAATAACTCAGAACTAAAATGATTTAATTCAATGAATTATTTTAGACAAATACTTTTAGAAAATTTATTCTGATTTCGATTTGATTCAATTCAAATAAATTAGAATCATTTTTAGTCCATTTTCGGACAAACTGGGCATTTATCAGAGTTCTCGATAAGTCATTTGACTTCTCAAATGTACCTTTTTCATATTCAAAATTACTTCTCGATAAGTTTAAAATTAAACGTTTATTTGACTTCTCGATAAGTATTTTACTTTTTCTATAAATACCCAGACTTCTCGATACATACACTGTACTTACACTTTCTCGAGATCTCAAGTGACCTAGCTTTCAGACAAAAGGCGATTTCTCTCTCGTTTTTGCTTATTTCTCAAAACTTTTTCTTACCCACTACTTCTATACACTTCAATGGCATAAAACATTATTAGAGCTATCATTCCAGAGAAGGGAACTAACTTTATTGCTTTTCTTGATGCTAATCAAGCCCTTGATAGTTTCAAGGGGTTTGTGAAGTTTCTTTCTGAATCCTATATCGCAGGTGCTTTAACTGCAAGTCATGTGCTATATTTGGACGTTCTTCATGAATTTTGGACATCAGCTATAACTAGGACAGTTGTTCTAGAGAATGTTACTTCTATGGTGGTCACATGCACAATTGGAGGCCAGGAAATTGAGTTTTCAGCTACTGATGTGAATACAGCTCTGGGATTGCCAACTGAGAATTATGGAGAGATGCCAACTGCAGATGAGCTGAGTGAATTCATGGACTTCATCAACTATAGTGGCTCAATCAACTTGGCAAGCCTGAACAGAATAAACCTTAGGAAGAAATGGTCATTTGTGTTTGATTCTGTAGTGAGGGCTTTCACTTGCAGAAAAACTGGCTTTGACAACATCTCAAGTGTGGTGCAGAAGCTGGTGTTCTCAATAGCTCACAACAGGCATCTGAATGTTGGGGCTCTATTCTGGAGGAGCTGGCTAGCAGGCTTACTATGCCTTTGAAGAATAGAGGTAAAGAAATCTTTTTGCCAAGGTTTATCATGTCTACTTTAGCTCATAAAGTAAATGACATACATTTGTTAGCTGGTATTGATAGTAGTAGAATTGGCAATTGCAAGCAAGTGTCTAAAATCATATTTGGCTCACTTACTTCAAAGAATAAGGTGAGTGTAAGTCTCAGAATCACTCCATTTATGTTGGAGAGATTCAGGACTTATCTGTACTCTATGTCAGACATGAGAGCTCCTAAATTTGCTAGTTCAGCTATGGTTCCTCAGCCTATGGAAGTACAAACACAGGCACACCAACAGGGACCTTCCAAAGCTGCAGCCCCTTCTTCTAAACCACTAGATGTTAGCAAACCAACCACTTTAGTCTCTCAAAAGACTGAAGTGAGTAAAAAGAAGAGAAAGGAACCAACCCTTGCTGTTGTAAATGAGAATGAAACAGTTCAAACTGAACCAGAGTCACCCTTGGTCAAGAAATCAAAGAAAAGTAAGATAGTTGAGTTGACCACTCAAAACACCTCTGTGTTCTCCCAAAAGGGCACAGTTGAACAAATGGGGAGTAAACAGTTACTAGATGCATTCTCTTAACATAGTGTATCTATTGAAAAGAGCATTCACCCCAATGCATCATGTACTGAGTTAGCACAACCTGCACCTAGAGTGTATGGTAGAAGAAATAAGGATGGCACACACAGTGAGGGCACATCACTTGAAGCTCCATCATCCATTCAGGGGGAGCTGCCAACACTCACAACTGAGCAAACTTCTCTAATCTCTCAAATTTCTTCATCATATAGAGCACTTGAATCTGATTCTCAAGTGCACCAACACTCAAGTGACATGGTTCATGAAACTGTGCTCATCACCCAGAACCAACATCTAGATGGTGAGAGGCTACTAGCTGGGGTAGACCTTGATGACACCATCACAAACATGGGGGTTTCATCAGTTTTTACTGAAGACCCCATGGTCACTCTTGCACCTTCATGTGCGCAATCATCTTCACAGATGAATAGGTTTGAGGGTAGTACTCTTGAGGGGGAGCTATCTAAATCATCTCCAATTCAATTGGAGGTTCCTCTAGAAGGAACAACTCCCCTCAAAACCCTAGCTGAAATTGCCTTAACAGTTGAAGCTAGGAGTACAATTGCCAATGACCCTGTTATGGGAGAGGCAAGTTCATCACATTTATGTGACAGTGCTCTGCAAGGTGCACAAAGGTTTGAGGCTGGTGTACATGACAGTAACCCAGTCAAATCCTCTCCAATTCCAATGGAAGTTCCTACTACATGTGGTGAGCAACAATCTGTCAAAACCACAGATTTGTCTGTGTGTCAAACTGTGACTTCAGTCACATGTGGTAATCTGGACATTTCCCAGCAGCCATCCACATCTCAATCTAGCCAACCACATGTCATGGCTCAATGGCTACAAGATATGGAAGCTCAGCCTTCTACAGTTGATGACATGTTGGTAGATCAAATATCAGGCTTGGCAAATCTCTCTCAGCAATTGCTCACTTCAGACATGGGGAACCAGGACTATCAAGCTATACTTCTATACTTCAATGAAGAGGTTGAACAACAGAAGGAGAAGATAGTAGATGAGGTTGAAGAAGATGGAAATGTAGATGCCTGGTTGTCTGATGACCATGTGGCAGAAATGGATGAAGTTTTGGCTAGATTCAGAAGGGAGTACATAACTATCATGGGAAGCAATGCTAAATCTCTCACTCCTCCTGAAGTCTATGATGCCATTATTGATGTGCACAAAGCTCAACTCAAGGCTTTCCATCTCTTTGGAAAGGCCCTTGAAGTAAAATTGACCGGACATGAAGATAAAATCAGGAAGCTGATCAAGGAAAAGATGGATGACATTGTGCCTTCTCAAAAGGACATCAAGAATCAATTCCAGTCTTTCACTGAGCAAATGTCAAGGATGGATCTGACCTCCATTGAGAAGGAAGTGTCAAATATGAAGAGTTCTTTCAAGGCTCTGTTTGATCAAGTTCAAGCTCATATCACAAATTCAAATGATACCAGGGTCGATGTAATATCCGGGATATATCGTGTAATTATTTTTGCTAATAAATAATTATTATGCATGCTCAGTAGTATCTATTTTGTGAATTATTTGTTAAGTGTTAAATGTTTTTGGATGTTTAAAAATGATATCAATTGAGTATTTTAATTTTTATATGTCCAAAATAAAATATAGATAATTGTCATATCTTCCTAATTATTTTTATGTTGATTTATGAATTTATAAGAATCATATGGATTTTATAAAATCTTTATCCGAGTATTTAAAATCTATTTTATAAAAACGGGAACCAACCGACGTCATCCATTTTTACGTTTTTAGAACCCGAAACTTTTCCGAGAACTCCTTCCTAACCTAATTGTAATATTCCGAGCATATTCCATGTTTCGACTTTTTCGATCCGGTGTACGGTTTGTCCTGCGCGGGTCCCGGCGCAACATTTTCGATACAATATTCGTTTCGGTAAATCAATAAAACTCGTATTTTCGAGAAACGGGAGCTTTTTATTAAACTATCACAATTATCACCTCGTAATACGTGTAACTAGGCGCTGAGACCAAGACCGCAGTACAAATTGTAATGATTTGAATAATTATCTCGAAAACCGGTACCGTTTGGATCGGCTTGTATAAATAAACGTACCGTTTTATATCCGGAATGATTCAGCGGGATACTAATTTCCCGTAATTATAAATAGCCTCTACCATATTTTATTTTATACCGGAAATCATTTGCAAACAGTATTCACAGAGTTTTTACAGAAAAAAATACTATAATTACATTATGTTCTTCATAATCAAACACAAATTTGAAGGCGTTATCGATATCCGATTTTGGCGCACATATACTCAAAACGAAGCTACCGAAATCTAGAATCCAAATCTTCCATCAATTTCAACCCAGAAACATCAGGTGATTTTCTATTTAATTATTTATATTCGAATTTCTTGGTATTTATATTATGAATTTTTGTACGGATGGTTGTTTGAATGATTTGATGATTGTATGTTGTAGAGCTTGTTTTCCTGATCATTTTGGTATATTATACTTCAAATTTGGAGTTCAATAACATGTTTAATTTTGGGTTTGATTCTCGGAATTTAGAAATTAGGGTTTATATTACTATGAATGTTTTCAATTCGATTTGGGGAAATCTTTGTTAGGGGTTCTCAGTTGCTCTGGATGGGTTCTTTGTATTCCTTGTCAAATTTGCAATTGAACCATGTATTTATATCTTACAAACGATTCCTGAAAAGTACGGAGTTGTCTTTTAAAGTTTTCGCCGGAGTTTATATCGATTTTGGTCGGAGGTGGTGTTCCAGACATGGTTTGTGGTAATTGTTACTTGATTAGTGTTTCTGGGAAGGCTGTAAATGAATTCCAAGCAAAAACCAGACCAAAACGTATCGATTTGAGCATTAATCGGGGTCGCCGGAGCTTCCCGACCTCGCCGGATTCTGCAAAATTTCCGGCGGGTCTGGGTTGTTCTTGGCAACCCGATTGATGACCCATTTTGTTTATATTTTGACCCGGTTTTGATCTAAAAAGTTCCTAAATCAAAAATGTTTTTGGTAGATTTGTAGATTAGTACCTGGAAGTTTCTGAAACTTTCAGAAACCAGATTTCTGTTTTAAAATCTTTTAAAAACTGGATTTCTTTTATAAAAGCATTTCCAGAATTGATTTTTATTTTCAAAAAATTCCGAAAATCATTTATTTTAATTCTAAAAATTTAATTTTAATTTAAAAATAAATCTAAATTACTTAATTAATTAATTTTAATTAATATTTAATTGATTAATTGATCAATTAATTTATATATTAATTGATTAATTAGTTTATTTATTTATTAATTAATTTTAATTGATTATTTAATTGGATTTAATTATTTATAAATGATTTAAAAATTCCGAAAAATAGTTTCGAGGTTTAAAATATTATTTTAAATTATTTTCAAGGCTCGATAATTATTATAAAATTGTTTTGAAGCCAGAGTTGGCCAACCGAACCCTGTTTATTACTCTGAAATTGACCCAACGACCCGTTTTAATTCCGAAAAATGTTTTAAAAATCATTTTAAGTAACCGAAAGCCTGTTTATGACCCGAGACTTCTTTATAAATGGGATGGCATTGATTATTTAACGTGTTATGTGTTATATGTGACTTATTGGTTGACTGTCGGTCTATATGTTCGGTGATTACTTGTTTATAGCGTAACTTTCAATCCGTTAATCGGATTTGAGTAAAACGAAGGGTAGATAAAAGTGTATGTCGAATAGAATGGTATGAGTTAAATATTAATAGATACTTATGATGCCTAGCAGAGTAAGCAAGGCGTAAGAAAGAGAAGCAGGTGATCAGAAAATAGAATTGACATGTAGAAAATACCGCAAGTGATCAGAGGATAGAAGCGAGGCATAAGAGAAACAGACGAGTGATTGTTGAATGGGGTCATTAGACAAGTACAAGTGAAGTTGAAATCGATTATGATAAGGCAAGTATTTCTAAACCTTTCTCAAAATACAATGCCAATATTTCTAAATTCTCTTGTGACATATTGTTAATACCCAAAATAGTTCTGTTTTATACTGTACACATTTTGAATCCTTCAGCCTTGAACCTGAGCCACAGCATTTGATCTTTGAGCCATAAGCCTTATTCTTTGTAAACCATTTCTTGTTGATTTACCAGATAGTAAACCACATAAATACGATACTATTCCACAAATATATATCCATCATATACCAAACACTGGAACAAAATTGTTTACATATACAGAAACTTTTATACTCAACCATACCTTGTGATATCAAAGCACTAAAACCTTGTAAAAACACTATTATTCTAATACTCGATTATCCTACCGGCTGGAGGCCACTTCTTTTATGTATTTTGACATACCCTTTTTGGTAACTATGAATTTTTACCATGCTCTTTTACAAATGTTTTATGGTTATTAATTATGATCTGGTTTTATTGAACTCTATTATTTATCATATTGAAATGCTTTAGAATTGGATAGTTTTCTTTGTGTGGACCAGATTCGTGGTCAGACCATATCGATGGTCAAGTTAGGCCAATGTGTGCCTTGGATCCAATAGTTAGAGCAGTGATGTGTGCTTTGCTCGGGGTTAGTGCGTGACTGATCAGCAGCCTAACCTTGGTTTTAAAAACTTAAAATGAATATCCAATTCTATTGACTGTTTAACAGGAAACTTGATTCTTTTGAATCACCTCGTTTATTATTGTTTAACCTCAGTTATTGATAATATGACTTGCTGAGCTAGTTAGCTCACTCTTGCGAATCTTTTTATGTATTCTACAGTTAAGAAGGATACGGTTGATAGCGAGGTTTCCCAGTTCAATGTTTGAGCTAGGATTCCAGATTATGATTGATCGAGCTAGCAAAAGCTTATGGCAGTAGTGAGATAGCAAGGTTGAAGAATAATTTTTTTACCAGTTGTAAATTAAATTAGTTGGAATATGGTACGTTGTAATAAAAGTTAAGGTGGTGGCTTGTTTTCATACTTTAACCTGTTGCGATCCGTGGTTAAGTAAAGCAGGGTCATTACAAATAATATTTTATAGACAGGTTTATATATTGAGTATGTGTTATGGACCCCAAACTTCTGACCCGGGTTTGGAGGGCGCCACAGGTTGGTATCAGAGCTACAGGTTATAAGTCACTGAAATAAGCCTAGATTGTCGGGATTGGGTAGAGGGATTAGGATTAGGAATAGGAAATAGAAAAAAAAATAAAAAAATAATAGGTCCTCGTGAGGTTGAGTGCGACTGTATAGTAGGTCTCCGGCACGGTTCGTGTTGCGATTCGGGATTCTTGACTAGCGACGTGATATCCAGGCAACGGCAATGGCAGATCCTGATTTCCCTGTATCAACTGATCTTTTGGAACCTTCCGTTTAAGGATCGTCATCTTCTCTCAGATTCGATTTGTGCCTTGATCTTCTATCAGTATTAGCGGTATTACCTTCTGTTATGATAGTTGCGCCTCTCCAAGTTATTCAACGCTATTCTATCATCTCTCGATATGAGACTACCTATTCAAGAACCTTCATTTGCTTATTCTTGTTCTTTTGAACATTCAACTATGAATGTATCTTTTCTGTTTACTGTACACCATATTCTACATCCTTAGTTTAAAAACCTTTCCAATGAAACAACAGCATTTGCGAGGAGGGACACGATAGAAGCAGTAAACAGTGAGTATTGCGATACAAATTAAGGTGAGAAGGAGTTTAGAAAGAAGATTCAAGTATTCTGGAGGATGGCTGTTATCAGGTTACAAGAAGTTATTAGTAATTAAGTCACTCATGACTAGCTTGTGGAATGGAGTAGATAAGTGTTGAAGAGAGAGAGTAGAGGGGATTAGGGATCTGAAGATTTCTTGAAATTAATGGTGTTGTAATGATGTGAGATATATTTTAACAAGATGATGTAACTTTAGCTGACTTGTTGACTATTGGATAGTTTGTTCCACTTAATGATTACCAAGTGGTTAACGGGAGTACTGCCAGTGTGGGAACCTTAATGTGAAGCTATGAATAAGATAACGTGCAACGATAGCGGAAGTTTTTATTGAGTAAGGAAAGTAATAGACCCAATGAAGGAGAGGAGATAAATGGAAGTAAATGGACCTTTGAGTGATTGTTTCTTGAACTTGGTATCTGGTCATAAGAAGGACAACAACCAACTCATACAGTAAGGACAACCGGAGGTGTGATTTTCAAAATTTTCAAAATTTTAAACAAGTTTTCGAAAAAGATTTTTTTTCCTTACCAAATTTCTAAAAGCCTTTTTGAATAAGATAAGTTTTAAACCTTGGTTGTCAAGTTACTACTTGAGTTTCTTGTATGTCAAAAGACTCAGATTAGCTAAAAGGATATTATTTTAGATTTAATATTGTTAATTCAGGGGACGAAGTAATCCGCGATTATGAGGAAGTTGGTTATTCCTAACAGAAATGTACAAATATTGTTTGATAATATTAACAATAAAACCAGCGTACGGAGTAACTATTCATCCAATTACTGGGATAATCGGAGATTTAAGGAATTCATGGATTTAATGGAAACCTGAGCATGATTGAAGAAGATTGGGAAAATTTCCAGACTTTTCTAAAGGAAGAATATTATTAATAAAATGATCATTATGTTGAATGATTTATGGTTAATCCAAATTAAAAAGAGGAAACTCAAGGTTATCTGACAAGAACACTATTATGATCGAATTGTTAAAGTATTATACGTGTAAGTGCGACGTTACAGACGCGAGCCTTAACAAGTAAGAATCTACCATAATGCTTAGTTGCGAAGAAATTTTACTATACTACTAAGGTTGTTATGTGATACAATTGGGAAATGATCGAGCAATCTCGAAAGATGAATACAAGTGAAATGTGGATGGTGACCGATGGTATCATTCTTGTCCTCAACATTACAGCGTATATTCCTTTTTAATTCCTAAAATGTCTGAACTCCTTTTCTTAATAAATTATTTCTGATAATATCAAAAAGAAGGATTTTGCATTCCTTTCAAATTTAATTGTTCCCCTCGGGTTTTGTTTTCTGATTGGGACAAACAGTGTTATGATGAGACACTTTGTCGGAATGACGAAGAGTCGGGTGGGACGCCACCTAATCATGTGTTGTATGCCATACGGTATGAAAGACTGTCCATCTTAAGTACCAATGTGGTTGTCTCATTCATATTCAAATCATTACTTCTTCTTTCTTTTCAACTCTAAGTTTATTAAAATTGTGAATCCTTCTAGTTGTTTCGTTGTACCGTTGTTCTTTGCGAGAGCTTTTTAAACAAAAGTCAACATATTATACACCCAGCAGGCAAAGTCTCATCTACCTCTCATGCATGAAAAGGAAACAAGGGCATATGGTGAGAATTGCAAATCACTGGCCCTAGCCAGGGATGCATTACGAGTCAAAGGAAACTACTTCAATAAGGGATACATCTCCAAGAACGAGAATTTGCGATATGTTATTTAGAATATGGATGTGATGACGTGGAAGATTATTGCGGATACCTTATGTGTTAAAGTATTGAAAGATGTGGGAGCAATTGGATCGTATATCTCTCAAGGTTTTATTGATAAGATGAATTATCCTGTCGAATCAATAAGTTTATGACTGAAGGAATAGCAAGTTAAGAACGTGCAGTTATTAAATAAGTAAGTACCAATGGCGGAATTGATATTTCTGGCAATAAGCTGTGAAGAATTGATATCATTTGAAATAAGAGGATTTGACATTATTCTAAGAAGTGGATTAACTATTCAAGTGTGATGCCCAGGTAGACCGTCGTGATGGAAGATAGTTCTGAAGACGCCAAATGAGAACATGAAGAAGTTTAAATGACAAAGGAAAGTAAAGAACTTGTTAAGAACGATTTAAGATTACAGCGACCAGAATATAAGTGCTATGGCGATTATAAATAAGAGTCAGGAGCAAACCGAACTTGAAGATTTTACAGTCTCAAGATATGTTTCCAGATGAATTACCAATATTTCCTTTAGATAAAGAAAATGCATTTATGATTGATGTGGCACCTGAAATAAAGTCAGTGTCCAAAGCCCCGCACAGAATGTCACCAAATAAAATAAAGAAGTTACCAGAGCAAACGCAGGAGATAATTAGAAGAAAAAGTAACTGGACCTAGTGTACCCCTTAAAGTGCCCTAGCACGATGTGTTAATAAGAAAGATGAAAGTGTGAGATTATATGTTAGCGAAAGCTCAACAAGGTTACTCTCAAGAGCAGATATCTGTTATCTCGAACCAATGATTTGTTTAATTAAATGAATGAAGCAAGGTATTTTTATAAGATTGATTTGAGACTGGGTATATTACCAAGTGAAAATTGAACTTATGGATATATCAAAGATAATTTTCAAAACTCAGTACTGTTGTTATGAAATTCTAGAAATGTTAGTGGGATGAACTGATATACCAGTGATATTTAAATTTGATGAGTACAATTTTGAAGGAAGAATTTGGATAAGATATACTTGCGTTAATTAAGAAGAACCATGCAACCTATACAATGATAGCTGAGGAGTCAAAGAAGAAAGAAGCGGTATAAAAAGAGTTTACAAGGTGAAAACTTTAATGGCATGAGGTATAATTCTTAGTATAGACAGTCAGTAAGGAGGAGACAAAAGGGGATTCAGCAGAAAATTTAAAGATGGTATGAATAAAAAAAGACCAGAAGCACCAACAAAAGTAAGAAGTTTTATCATGGGCCGGTTATTATTGGAAAATTGTGCAAGATTTCTTGAAAGTTGTAATATTCGAGATAAAGTTAACCAGGAAAAGCAAGAAGGTTATATGAAATGGAGAAGGGTGAAGAAAGTTTTGCGGAGTTAAATGAAAAAATAGTTACAACACCTATTTTATCACTTTGAAAGCATCAGGGAGATTTGGTAATTTATAGTGATACTTCTCGTAAGGGAATAGGATGTGTGTTGATGCAAAACAATAAAGTTATTGCATATGCATCCAGACAACCGAAGCCTTATGATCAGAAGTACCTTACTCATAACTGGGGATTAAAAGCAACAATAATATTCGTTTTGAAAGATTGGGAAATATTTTAAGTATAGAGAAAGATGTGAGATATATACGGACCATAAGAGTTTGAAGTATGAACTCTCGAGGAAAAGCAAATGTAGTGGCAAGAGATGAGTAAGAAGGAGAGAGAATGAATATAGAGACCGTATCAGAAGAATTATCTATGAAACTCTAGAAGTAGGAATTGAAAGTCAGGGTTCATGATCCAAAAAGGAGTAAGAATGTATAAGAATAACCTTTCAGTCGGGATTGTTAGAGAAAATAAAGAAGTGTTAGGAAGAGGTAATGAATCAGGATATAAATTATTTAGTAGGTGAAGAATTGTGCACACAAAAGGACGATCAAGGTATTCTTAGGTTTTCTTCTAGAATTTGGACTCCACCAGTGAAGGAATTAAAGAATGAAATTTTACAGAATGCTCAAAATTCAAGATATTCAATCCATTCAGGGAGTACCAAGATGTATAGAGATTTAAAGGAAAATTATTGATGGCCAGATATGAAGAGGGAAATTGTGAAATAGATTAGCAGATGTTATATATGTCAAAGAGTTAAAGTAGAACATCAGAGACCAAGTGGATTACTACAGCCACTAGAGGTTCCAGAGTAGAAGTGGGAGCATATCGCCATGGATTTCATAGTTAGGTTACCAAGCACAAAAGCTAATCATGATGCCATTTGGCTTATAGTGGATAGATTTACCAAGCCAGCTCATTTTCTGCTTATAAACGAAAGATTTTCGCTCGATAAGTTGATCCATAGGTGCCTGAAGGAAATTATAGTTCGTCATGAAATTCTTGTGTCTATCGTATCTGATCGAGATCCAAGATTTAATTCGAGATCTTGGAAGAGTTTTCAAGAATGTTTAGGAACAAGATTGAATATGAGTACAGATTATCACCCAGAGACGGATGGCCAAAGTGAAAGAATAATCCAGACAATAGAAGACTTATTACGTATTTGTGCTATTGATTTCAAAGGAAATTGGGGCGAGCATTTACCTCTGATAGAATTTGCTTGCAACAACAGTTATCACGCTAGTATCGGGATGTCACCCTAAGAAGCCCTTTATGGACGCAAATACAGATCTCTAGTGTATTAAGACGGAGCAGTAGAGCGTAAAATACTTGGACCTGAATTAGTACAGCAGACAAAGGAAGTTATTAAAGTTATCCAGAAGAGATTGATAGCCGTACCAGACCTTCAAAGGAAATAAACAGATCAATCAACGAAAGACATGGAATTAGAAGAAGGAAGCTTAGTACTACTGAAAGTAGCGCCGTGGAAGGGATTAACGAGGTTTGGAAAGAAAGGAAAACCGAACCCAAGATATGTCGGACCTTTTAAAATCTTAAAGCACGTTGGCAAAATAGCTTTCGAGTTAGCGTTACCCCTGCACATGGAGCACATTCATAATATTTTTCATGTATCGATGCTTTAGAAGTATAATCCAGACTTCAGGTATGTAATAGAATATGAGCCGATAGAGTTTCAGGCAGATTTGTCATATGTAGAGAGCCGATAGAGATTCTAGAGGAAAGAGAGAAAGTATTAAGAAATAAAGTGGTAAAGTTAGTAAGAGTATTATGGAAAAACCCAAAGGTTGAAGAGTCAACCTTGGAGTTAGAAAGTGATATGAGAGCAAAGTGCCCTCATTTATTTTCTTAGGAGATTCTGAGGACAGAATCCTTTTAAGGAGGGGAGGATGTAATATCCGGGATATATTGTGTAATTATTTTTGCTAATAAATAATTATTATGCATGCTCAGTAGTATCTATTTTGTGAATTATTTTTTAAGTGTTAAATGTGTTTGGATGTTTAAAAATGATATCAATTGAGTATTTTAATTTTTATATGTCCAAAATAAAATATAGATAATTGTCATATCTTCCTAATTGTTTTTATGTTGATTTATGAATTTATAAGAATCATATGGATTTTATAAAATCTTTTTCCGAGTATTTAAAATCTATTTTATAAAAACGGGAACCAACCGACGTCATACGTTGTTACGTTTTTAGAACCCAAAACTTTTCCGAGAACTCCTTCCTAACCTAATTGTAATATTCCGAGCATATTCCATGTTTCGACTTTTTCGATCCGGCGTACGGTTTGTCCTGCGCGGGTCCCGGCGCAACATTTTCGATACAATATTCGTTTCGGTAAATCAATAAAACTCGTATTTTCGAGAAACGGGAGCTTTTTATTAAACTATCACAATTATCACCTCGTAATACGTGTAACCAGGCGCTGAGACCAAGACCGCAGTACAAATTGTACTGATTTGGATAATTATCTCGAAAACCGGTACCGTTTGGATCGGCTTGTATAAATAAACGTACCGTTTTATAACCGGAATGATCCAGCGGGATACTAATTTCCCGTAATTATAAATACCCTCTACCGTATTTTATTTTATACCGGAAATCATTTGAAACAGTATTCACAGAGTTTTTACAGAAAAAAATACTATAATTACATTATGTTCTTCATAATCAAACACAAATTTGAAGGCGTTATCGATATCCGATTTTGGCGCACATATACTCAAAACGAAGCTACTGAAATCTAGAATCCAAATCTTCCATCAATTTCAACCCAGAAACATTAGGTGATTTTCTATTTAATTATTTATACTCGAATTTCTTGGTATTTAAATTATGAATTTTTGTACGGATGGTTGTTTGAATGATTTGATGATTGTATGTTGTAGAGCTTGTTTTCCTGATCATTTTGGTATATTATACTTCAAATTTGGAGTTCAATAACATGTTTAATTTTGGGTTTGATTCTCGGAATTTAGAAATTAGGGTTTATATTACTTTGAATGTTTTCAATTCGATTTGGGGAAATCTTTGTTAGGGGTTCTCAGTTGCTCTGGATGGGTTCTTTGTATTCCTTGTCAAATTTGCAATCGAACCATGTATTTATATCTTACAAACGATTCCTGAAAAGTACGAAGTTGTCTTTTAAAATTTTCGCCGGAGTTTATATCGATTTTGGTCGGAGGTGGTGTTCCAGACATGGTTTGTGGTAATTGTTACTTGATTAGTGTTTCTGAGAAGGCTGTAAATGAATTCCAAGCAAAAACCAGACCAAAACGTATCGATTTGAGCATTAATCGGGGTCGCCGGAGCTTCTCGACCTCGCCGGATTCTGCAAAATTTCCGGCGGGTCTGGGTTGTTCTTGGCAACCCGATTGATGACCCATTTTGTTTATATTTTGACCCGGTTTTGATCTAAAAAGTTCCTAAATCAAAAATGTTTTTGGTAGATTTGCAGATTAGTACCTGGAAGTTTCTGAAACTTTCAGAAACCGGATTTCTGTTTTAAAATCTTTTAAAAACTAGATTTCTTTTATAAAATCATTTCCAGAATTGATTTTTATTTTCAAAAAATTCCGAAAATCATTTATTTTAATTCTAAAAATTTAATTTTAATTTAAAAATAAATCTAAATTACTTAATTAATTAATTTTAATTAATATTTAATTGATTAATTGATCAATTAATTTAGATATTAATTGATTAATTAGTTTATTTATTTATTAATTAATTTTAATTGATTATTTAATTGGATTTAATTATTTATAAATGATTTAAAAATTCTGAAAAATAGTTTCGAGGTTTAAAATATTATTTTAAATTATTTTCAAGGCTCGATAATTATTATAAAATTGTTTTGAAGCCAGAGTTGGCCAACCGAACCCTGTTTATTACTCTGAAATTGACCCAACGACCCGTTTTAATTCCGAAAAATGTTTTAAAAATCATTTTAAGTAACCGAAAGCCTGTTTATGACCCGAGACTTCTTTATAAATGGGATGACATTGATTATTTAACGTGTTATGTGTTATATGTGACTTGTTGGTTGACTGTCGGTCTATATATTCGGTGATTACTTGTTTATAGCGTAACTTTCAATCCGTTAATCGGATTTGAGTAAAACGAAGGGTAGATAGAAGTGCATGTCGAATAGAATGGTATGAGTTAAATATTAATAGATACTTATGATGCCTAGCAGAGTAAGCAAGGCGTAAGAAAGAGAAGCAGGTGATCAGAAAATAGAATTGACATGTAGAAAATACCGCAAGTGATCAGAGGATAGAAGCGAGGCATAAGAGAAACAGACGAGTGATTGTTGAATGGGGTCATTAAACAAGTACAAGTGAAGTTGAAATCGATTATGATAAGGCAAGTATTTCTAAACCTTTCTCAAAATACAATGCAAATATTTCTAAATTCTCTTGTGACATATTGTTAATACCCAAAATAGTTCTGTTTTATACTGTACATATTTTGAATCCTTCAGCCTTGAACCTGAGCCACAGCATTTGATCTTTGAGCCATAAGCCTTGTTCTTTGTAAACCATTTCTTGTTGATTTACCAGATAGTAAACCACATAAATACGATACTATTCCACAAATATATATCCATCATATACCAAACACTGGAACAGAATTGTTTACATATACAGAAACTTTTATACTCAACCATACCTTGTGATATCAAAGCACTAAAACCTTGTAAAAACACTATTCTTCTAATACTCGATTATCCTACCGGCTGGAGGCCACTTCTTTTATGTATTTTGACATACCCTTTTTGGTAACTATGAATTTTTACCATGCTCTTTTACAAATGTTTTATGGTTATTGATTATGATCTGGTTTTATTGAACTCTATTGTTTATTATATTGAAATGCTTTAGAATTGGATAGTTTTCTTTGTGTGGACCAGATTCGTGGTCAGACCATATCGATGGTCAAGTTAGGCCAATGTGTGCCTTGGATCCAGTAGTTAGAGCAGTGCTGTGTGCTTTGCTCGGGGTTAGTGCGTGACTGATCAGCAGCCTAACCTTGGTTTTAAAAACTTAAAATGAATATCCAATTATATTGACTGTTTAACAGGAAACTTGATTCTTTTGAATTACCTCGTTTATTATTGTTTAACCTCAGTTATTGATAATATGACTTGCTGAGCTAGTTAGCTCACTCTTGCGAATCTTTTTATGTATTCTACAGTTAAGAAGGATACGATTGATAGCGAGGTTTCCCAGTTCAATGTTCGAGCTAGGATTCCAGATTATGATTGATCGAGCTAGCAAAAGCTTATGGCAGTAGTGAGATAGCAAGGTTGAAGAATAATTTTTTTTACCAGTTGTAAATTAAATTAGTTGGAATATGGTACGTTGTAATAAAAGTTAAGGTGGTGACTTGTTTTCATACTTTAACCTGTTGTGATCCGTGGTTAAGTAAAGCAGGGTCATTACAAATAATATTTTATATATAGGTTTATATATTGAGTATGTGTTGTGGACCCCAAACTTCTGACCCGGGTTTGGAGGGCGCCACAGTCAAGCTAAATCAAATGTATACTGCTAGGTATGAGCCCTCATTTCTTCTCATGAAGGGTGTCAGAGAAGCTGTTGATGAACACCTTGGGTCCATCTCAGCCAAAACTTCTACTCCTCAAATACAAGAACTTCAAGATCAAATTTCTTCACATCAAGCTTCCAACTCGGATTTATCCTCACAAGTCAGAGCTCTAACCACATTGATTGAGAGTCAACAACATGATATTCAGGACCTAGTGGAGTCCCATACGTATTTACAAATGCAGAATACAGTTGCTTTGGGAGCCATTATGGGAAAACTCAATATACCACTGCCAGCATTGCCTGAAGCTGTAAGACCTGAGATTCCTACTCCCCTACTCATGCCTGTCACCAAGACTAAGGGGGAGATAGATACAAGGCTAGCACAATCAACACTCAACAGTCAAGAACAAGGTCTAGAACAAGATAGGCTCCTTATGGCTGCTCAAGGTCCAGGAATGACACAAGAGTTTAACAACTTGCTCACTGGATTAAGGAACTCTCTCAACAACAACTTCTTCACTTACAGAAAGACCTTGGAAAAGACTATCAATTACATCAGGGTGCTACAGATTCCAGTCAAAGACCAGTTTTTGGAGAAAAGAATAGTGATCAATCTTAATGAGGTGTAGACAGATGTATGCAAGTCAACTTCAATTATCTAATTTCCAGAAGAGCATCTGAAGTGGATATTTTGATTAACAAAGTCAAGATAATCAACAATGAAGAGAAAATGCTACTAGCAGAGTTGAAGGCTCAAGAAGCTGCATTCCCAGAAGCCTATCTACACCCAAGCAAAGGTGTGCACTATATCTGCTCTACAACCAAACAACTGAAGCATTTCCAAGTACCCAAAAATTGTGTCATGGACAACAGAAGACTGATAATGGTGCTTGAGTCTGAGCTGAAAAGTAAGAAATTGGTGAAGATGAAGCTATGATCAAGATTCTGAGGAGATATATTGATAACCCTGAAGCCAATTTGCCTAAAACTCAAATCAACACAGATGACTTAGGTGATGATGAGCAGAAGAAAGATGGTCAAAATCCCTTTGGTTCAAACTCAAGTCAATCTAGCAAGGCAATTTGTGGAAAATGTGACAATGAAAAAGAAAAGGAGAAGAAAAATAGATCTGAGACTCAAAGGAGGGGTGGAAGGAGACAAAGACAAAAGAATGATACCTCACAACCTCTCCAAACTCTAAATATCCAAATACCAATTGCTAAACCTTCACATTCAATCTCATCAAAAACTGCTCAACCTCAAACCTCTAAGCCTAAATATTTCTACAAGCTCACTGCAAACTCTCTCCTCAAAATTCAAATCACTCACAGCCATACTTCTCAAAAGACTCAAAACTATACCTTCATTCAAGCCATCCCATAAAACACACTTCACAACAGTTGGAATAGGTCCAAAAGAAGCCAAGGTCAAGAGAAGAATCAGAAGACAAAGAAGACAACTAACAACTGAATTTCTCAATGATCATGGACTTGGTGAAAAGGCCATTTGGAACAGATATGATCAAAATGATTTCCAACCTCTAAATGTTGTGGATTCAGATGAAGACTACTTCCAACAGCTAGCTGAAATAATTTTCAGAGTTTGGGTTATTCACATCAAAGAATTTAGAATATATTACAATGACGGGTCCTTTGAAAAGATTGGAAACAGACTAATGGATTCCCTCTCAATTTTTGAACTGAAAAGGGTGATAAGCTTGATGAATGGTAAAGATTCAGCCACTAAGGCATGGAGAACAGTATTAGCGGTATTTGTGATTAACAGAGAGGAGATGAGGGATAAGCATAAAGATTTGCTAGCTGAAAAGAGGAGAAAGTATGAGCATGACATTGATGAGTATATCAGAAGAGTTGAACGCAGCAGGCAAGAGCAGAATATAAAAGGATGGAAAATTTCTGAATATAAAAGCTGGCTCTTTGTCAAGATACAGGATAGGGATGTTAGCTAGTTATCCTAAGCCAGATTTGCTGAAACTAATAGAGGCTCTAACTGACACCCCCATCATAGAAGAATTGGAAATACTTGTGTAGATTAAGAACATAATTGAGAAAGGATCAGACAGCTCAGTCTTTACTTAATTATTGTAAACTGCCAAATGTTCAATGTACAAGTGTTGTATCAGCTTTTGTATTATTTTGTTTTCATTCTTTAACTTGGGGTTAGTCTTGTTAACAGGCATGAATTTGTGATAAGCAATCTTCTCACAAATTGGGGGAGATTGTTGTGCAAGACATGCCTGTATCATAACAAGACTAAGTCATACTGACAACCCTAAGATTAGTTGTATTGTAACCTTAATCTGTAATTCATACTTGTAACACTTAATGTCTGTAAAATGTAAATGGAGCTGACTGGAGCATTTTTCCCTAAACAGTGTCAAGCCTAAGAATTCTATCTGGAAGAAGATCAAGAAGATCATGCCTAAGAAGAATTATGAAGAAGCTTGGAGTTGAATAAATCTGTTTGGTGAAAAACATTCTAAGTCAAGATCCCTACAAATCACAGAATTAGTGTTATAGAGAAGTCATTCGAGAACTCAGAAAGACCTATCGAGAACTCAGAAAGACCTATCGAGAACTCAGGAATTGTCTATCTAGAACTCAGGAAATGCTATTGGAGATATCGATAAGTCAGATACCCATTCGAGAACTCAGAGATATCGACAAGTATACATTCATTAGAGAACTCTGAGTTATCGATAAGCCAAAGTCCATTAGGGAACTCTGAGTTATCGATAAACCAAAATTCACTAAAGAACTCAGAGTTGTCGATAAGTCAATTCATCAATGAAGTTTCAGAGATATCGACAAGCCAACATGCCTATCGAGATGTCGAGTTCTCTACAGCTTAATTGGAGATCTCGAAGTGTAGAAATTTCTCTAAGTACAGAATTGCAGAACGGTTTAATATCCAAAGTTGCAAATCAACAAACAATTCACATAACTGGATTGACAAGTCTACAAAAAGCAGCTTGAGAGATGTGCAAGATCAATGGCAAAGATTAACTGACAGAGGAGATTAAAGTAAACACGGGATGCTAAAGATATGCTAATCCAGAAATGGAAGATTTGCTTTTCTATAAATAGAAATGACAAGTGACAGTTTAGAAAAGCTAATAGCATGTTTATTATCCACTGTGTAAACCAGCAGTTAACTGAGTTATAAAGTTAACACTGGTCCTCTAGTTAAAAGTAAGAATCAAGATAGAAAATCTTGTATTCTCTCTCAAGAAAAAAGCTAAGTTCTAAAACAAGAACTTAGAGATTTTGTAGCAAAACACTGCTTGATTTTTAATATAAAATTAAGTGAGTTTTGAAGATCTTTGTTTCACATATTTGCATAGTTATTTATGTTTAACATCGATTCTACTAAATCATTGACAACAACCAACTGCTAAAACCAAAGTCGATCAAAAATCTAACATTTAAGCCAAAACACATTCACCCCCCCCCCCCTCTGTGTTGTATTCATACCTAACACATACACTCATACAACTACTTGCTTATATCTAATAATATACAAGCCTAATAATTTCACCTAATATATCATATTAGAATTCATGTAAATGCCTTCATGTTTACAGGGGATATATAATTACAGATATACGGGGAACATAAACAACTCATATACAAGGGACACAAACTCATATACAGGGGACACAAACATTTGTACTTGTACACATATATAAACATAACAACAACTCACACAGTTAAGCATACATATATGCATGCACACATACAACTATAGATAGTATACATGCTGCCAAAGAAAACTCTAATAATACTCTAATTAAACTCTAATCGAACGGAAACATATACCTAATTTAAGATCCGAATAAATCGAATCTCAAAATCGAATAGAAACTCATACCTAATTAAGCACAAAACTTCAAATAGCTAAGCTCCAAAGAACCAAGAACCAAGCTCGAACAAACACCTCCAAAGCACAAAGAACCAAGCTCGAACAAACACCAAACCCCAAATCTGTTCAAGAATAGAAACAAAGAAAATCAAAAGATTAATCGAATAAAGAAACAAAAAAGGGGGTTTACTATAATTGAAACTTAATCTGAAATTGAGATGAAAATCGAAGGAGTAATCGAAGGCGGGGTTAGTTTTAGGGTTACGTTTGGACAACAAAGGGGGAAGAACACTACCGTTGCTCTCGTTTGTCTGAATGACAGTTTATATTTTCAGTTTTATGTTTTAATGTTTTTAGTTTTATGTTTTTTAGTTTTTTATTTTTTTTTTGTTTGAAAATTGGGACAAGGCCCGTGTTTATTTGGGAGGGGAATAAAAATTAAGGGGGAAAGTTATGGGGGGGAACTAAAACCAAAATATTTGGATTAAGGCGGGGAAAAAAAGAGGGGTCTCGCGCTTACTTTTTTTTTAATCTTGTCCTAGACATCGTTTTCAAAGACAACTGATGTTCGAAAAATATAAAGACATCGGTTCTTGTTTTAGTGATGTAAAAAGTAGATTTAACATCGGTGGTTTTCTTAACCGATATCTAAGGTGCGATGTCTAATCCTGTTTTTCTAGTAGTGCAACTAGCCCAATCTGCATCACAATATGCAGTCAGAGACAATGAGGGATTGGATGAAAACAGCAACCCCTGACGACAAGTACACTTAATGTACTTAATAACTTTCAGGGCAGCAAACCAATGAGACTCACGAGGAGCAGCCATAAACTGAGCTAACACATGGACCGGATAGGACAAATCAGGACGAGTGATTGTCAAGTAAATAAGACGACCAATCAAACATCTATAAGCAGCATCAGACTTGTGCAGCTCAAGGCCTAAAAAATAGCTAAGAGGACCTAAGTCCTTGACTTTAAAATGAGTAGCAAAAAACTGAACCA
This sequence comes from Apium graveolens, assembly GCF_009905375.1. NCBI lineage: Eukaryota > Viridiplantae > Streptophyta > Magnoliopsida > Apiales > Apiaceae > Apium > Apium graveolens. The sequence continues at coordinate 114,410,631 of NC_133653.1, forward strand.
CCTCAGTAAGCAGTGCATCATTGTTGCCAGTTAAGAGCATATCATCAACATAAATCAACATAAAAGCAACAGTTCCATTACGTTCAAAACGAAACAAACTTGAATCACTGACCAGCTGAACAAATCCAAAAGCATGTAAAGCCTCGGATAAAGCAAGAAACCACTAACGTGGTGCTTGCTTGAGACCATAAATGGACTTGAGAAGACGACAAACTAACCGTTGATTTGGAAACATAGCAAGCAAGTCAGGAGGTTTAATATAGCCAGGGGGAATAGCCATATACACCTCTTCATCCAAAATGCCATGAAGAAATACATTTTTGACATCGAGTTGTTTGATAAACCAATTATGTTTTGCAGCTAGAGTTAACAAAAGACGAAGAGTTGACATCTTTGCAACCGGGGCAAACGTCTCAAAGTAATTCAGTCTTGTTGTTTGTGTAAACCCCTTTGCAACCAAACGAGCCTTGTAACGATCTATATCACCGTTGGCAAGATATTTGACTTTATAAAGCCACTTACAGCCCACTATCTTCTTACCTGGGGGAAGAGGTTCAATAGACCATGTTTAATTAGCATCCATGGCTGCCAGTTCCACACTCGCTTCACACTATATGGAATGTTTGACAGCCTGTTTATATGTAGTTGGTTTAGAGATTTTAGCAGCATTGGCCACCAAAGCCACCATTGAAGTATCAAAAGGTAAGCTTTCAACATGATCTGACAGAGTAGTACAAGCATTTGTAAAACATTTACGAAGTTGAATATGACTACACATATGTGCTGGAATACCCGTATAATCAGAGAATTTAAATGGAAGATGGCGAGAACGAGAGGGCCTATATGCTATCAAAGGAACAGAGACAGGAACAGGAGTAGGTGCTATCAAAGGAACAGAGGCAGGTAAAGAAGTAGGTACAGTGACATTATCAGACACACAAGATTCAACAATGTCTATTGATAGGGGATCAGTGTCAACAAAAGGTGATGGAGCAGGAAACAGTTGAGGCACAGGAGATTCATCAAAGTCCTGGTAAGGAAAAACAATCTCAAATCCTTTAAATCCTTTGTTCATCTCTTGCATAATGTTACACCATTTCGTTCTATATTACATTTGCCTAATGGTGTAACAGCAGAGGTGATTTCTACTGGTTATGTTCATCTCAGCTCAAATATTGTTCTACACAATGTTCTCTGTGTTCCAGAATTTACTTATAATCTATTGTCTATTTCTAAACTTGTGAATGATTCCAAGTGTGCTGCTGTTTTCAATTCCACATGTTGTTCTATTCAGGCTCTCACATGGAGCAAACCTTTTGAACTTGGTAAAGCATCAAATGGTTTGTACTTGTTAAGCTCCACTCAGATTGGTCTACACAGTTCCAGTATGCCATCTCAAGTTGCTCAAGTTTCTAGTGTTCCAACTGTTAATAAAACTTTGCTCTGATACCATGTTATAAAACTAAGCTCACAATAATTGTATTATCAGAGAAGAGATTATAAAGATATAAAGTATAATGTTTGTTACAAATCTGAAATAGCAAAATACACCGACTTATATATCAAGATCCTTAAGACTGCACTACTCTAACAAACTCCCTAACTAGCTTTGCTGAGCTGTAGTCGCTGAGTTGGAATGAAGCTGTGCTGGAATGATGTCACCAGATGAGTGTAGTACAGCCTCTGTATATGTAACAACAGGCTCATAATAGCAGTAAAGCAGCTGCAAAGGATTATTAGCTGGGTACACCATCGCGCAATAGCATTAATAGGCCACGGTGAAGGAGAAACGACTTCTGTGGACAACAATCATACAATGATTTGAAATTGCATACTCAGCCACATATAGTAAAAACATACGCTTGTTAGGCTATTGTGTATACCTTACCATCTGCACCAAAAGTAGTATATCCAAGTAGTTCCAAGTTTTGTGGTAAAGACCCTAGGCAATATGGCTTCAGTATTCAACTATACTCTGTTCCTAAATATAGAAGCCTTACATGCTTCAGTTGTTTTTCCTCTGGTTCTCAACATAGAGAATCCAACAGAAGTTTTGGTTACTTTGTTTTACCCCCCTGTTTTTACTACCTTAGAGATGTTAAACCAAAATTTGCAGCATAATTTATCAACAAGACAACAATGAGTATATTAATACCGTGTATACAAAATTTACATCTATTTTATCAAACCAAACACACCCGGGGTTGTGTTTAGAATCTTGCATGAGCTAGATTTAGGCCTAGGAAGATCCTGGGGTCCAATCCATGAGGATGGGGTGTTTTGTATTAAATAAGTTCGACTTCCCTAATAATGGTGGAAGCTGGTTACCGGAGCCTTGCAGGGGTGAACCTCCTGAGGGATGAGGTTTAACAATACAGGGGTTCCACTATGGTTCCATTGTTGAAAGTACTTGCATTCAAGGAAGATGGCTACCTGTCTAGAAGAAGGTTTGGTGACTTTCTGATATATAAGCTTGTTGCATACTTTTTTGTCTTTGAAGTGTCAACGGGAAATATCAGTGTTGTGGTCATATATTCCCTGTAAAGATACAAGAAAAAGCTTATTAACATGAAGAACTGGACATCATCGTCAAAGAGTACATACAGCCTTCTAAATCTTTGTGGGATGACAGAAACTATACACCGCCCTTTTAGACTTAGTCTATAGTTAAAGAAATAAGAGGAAGTAACTACAGGAGCTCATCGCAAGAAGTAAAAAATGGGACTTCTGACTTACTGATACTTTACTGATTGCACATACTTTCTGACATATTAGGTTGTTGCTTCTGTCTTTGAAGTGTCAACTGGAAGTAACATGGTTATGCTCGTATGTTCCCTGTAAATATACAAGAAAAGGTTTATTAACATGGTTACGAAATATCATATTTGGCAGACACTGCAATATAATCTAAAGTGAATTATATGCATATTTGTTAAAATAGCATTCACCAAAAACATATAAATTGAAATATGCATGTTTGTTCCTCCACACTTGAACAGCTATAGACATCCAGCTTGATGATCCTAGTTTTACCTTATTTAATGATGTTTTAAAAAAGTGAAGGAAGCATAGCTTACAAAATGAGCCCAGGGCCTAAGCATTTTCAACAACACGTAGCAAGAAAAGATGAAATCCATTTGAATGGCCAAAGCAATCTGACTAGTTTCGCTAAACAAGATAATACCGCCGCATATACTAAGCTACACCCAGGAAGCTATCAATTGCTTCAATGAAGATAACATAATCATTTGTACAAACCCTAGAAACATCTACACATAGAACAATTGTAGATGGTATCTATCCCTTTATAAAAACAACCAAAATTAATTATTAAAGATTATATAACTACAGGTATTATTCAAATTTAAGCTCTAATATAGTTTAGAAGTGTAACCTTTTGACTAGGCAGTAACATGCCAATTCTGTTTTGTTTTCAGGACACGCATACGCATTAAGTAGACATGGCTTCATTGCAAATTAATTTCTACATTCACCTATCAGAATCTCACAGCATCCTTATTGACAAATGGTCTTTTATTGTGCTTTCTGTTGTTTTTATTCCTCGTTGGGCCAGATTCACTCAGTTTTTCTAATTTTTCTTTTCTCCCCACAATATCCGCTTCGATAGCTTTGTCTCTTTGCTCATCTGACAGCAAAGCCAATCTTGAGAACTTCTTTGGCCTCACTAACCCAAGCCTTTCTGTGATTTCCTTAAAAGCAGGAACAAGGCCACACCTAATATAACATCCGTCAATAAGCTGCATCGAGTTTTCTTCGGGAAGGGATAAAGCATTTTTCAACTCAAGGTCAAAACAAAATGGGGAGTCCTTCAACCACATTCTGAGAGAGTGAGCCTTTGCAATAAGAAGCCCGCTGCGAGTTTTACAAGGCAAAAATGGGGACCCCATTTCCCAAAGGAATGCTTTTATTGTGCTGTTTAAAGAAACTTGGTTGTATTCTGCTGTCCCTGTAATCAGAACAACAGATTTTGGAGACTCTGGAAAACCGTCTAAGGAAGCATCCTGTGGCAATGACAGTTTTGTAAGATTTCAAGTTCACTGAAAAGGGCAGATACTATTGACACAATGACAGTCATAGTCATAGATATCTAAAAATACTGTTAATTTCTTTCTAATGAGGTTGTCCTTTCGTATAATGGTTTTGGGCTTCCCACAGAAGCTCTAGCTTAGTGATCTATTTGTTTTCTGGATATAAATGATTGGTATAAACTCTACCTGCATGTGGTCAAGCCATAAAGTGAGACCAACAAGAGCAGCACCAGCGGACAACTTTCTAAAATCTGCCCCCCAGTCCTTCTCAGCTACCCTGCACAGATGAGATGTTGGAAGAAATTATATATAGCTTCACAAATTTAGTACAGCGCTAACAACATCAATAATTCTGATCAAACACAACGATTTGAGCAATAATGTAGTGCATATGAAACTTTCCATCAAACTTGAACTTTCCCTATATGTTTTCATTGGCATCTTTTTCGGTAGAGAAAAGAAATCCAGAGATATGACTTTTGCGACCTATTCAACTAATTCAGTACGCATGTATCAAAAAAGACAGTATTACAAAAGGCAGTATACAAGTAACACCAGAGTCTAAAACTGCAGTCAGGTAACTTAATGTTCATAGCCATCCAACTGGGAATGTCCCTGAAGGCACTTTATGAGAACTATTCATTTCACAATGTAGTAACTGTAGTCAACATATTTGCTAACGCGGAGAATTTAGAGTATCACAGCTATTCAGTTCCCCTTTAAGGATATTCCCAAATTTCCAATCGAGTAATTTAATAGATTAAGCCAACAAGACTTCCTTCACTATAAGTTAGTTGAATAGTTGGCACATGACCAATCTTAATAAAGGTATTGATCTTGGCGTATGTTCCACCTATCTTATCCAGTAAAGAATTTATATTATTTTTAAATAATCTCCAACATGCATAGTCTTCTACGAACAATCGTATAGGACAAAGCTTAAAAGAAAGCTACGTGCCATCACAGAACTGACCCTAGTTTAGTCACTTGTGCCCACAATTTGATCTCGCCTCCTACCTAATGAATATTTGTGATCGTACCAGTGGTCTTATACTCACTTTTAACAACTTTAGTGGACAATGGGAAATCGCTAAGATCTTCCCAATATGTTAATGATTAAAACTTGTTAAGAAAAGAACCCAGAACCAGATTACCACTACAGACAGTACAAGTAGGCACCTGAAAACATTGTGATTATAAATGTTCCTCTTAATTGCCAGTTGAAAAACCCATGAAGCAGTCGCACGAAGATTAAATGCCCACAATAAGTCTTCCAAAGCGTTCACCAGATTAAATGCGGAGTTGTCTTCAATTGCTTCTATTTTCTCAAGAAATTGATCCATCTCTAGAACCAGTGACTCTGTATTCTCCGTCAGAAGCCTGCAAAATATACTCATAAGGTTATTCACATGTACTGATATATAGTCAGGAAAAAAGAAGGCAAAGTAAAGCAAGCACGGCATACTTGATTGGGATTTCAAATCCAGCATCTCTTATAGCACTTAGGATAGTCAGGGCTTCACTTGTATTCTGGCACAAACTAGCAGCCCTAACAAAGCAAGTCCATATCCTGTAATCTGGCTCTAGACCATCTCCCTTCATTTCCAAGAGCTTCTTGACTGCGATACTATAATCTTCATTCTTGAGGTAAGCATCTATAACTGAAGTATATGGAAGTGTGCTAAGGTTTTCACCCGTCGATTTCAAATTTTTGAGAACTTCTTCAGCTTCAGTTGGACGGCCTGAACTTCCGTAAGAGATCATTAGCAGATGCATTGTTGCAATTGTAGGTTCGATTCCAGCGTCTTTCATTTTAAACAGCAAGTTTTCAGCTTTGGAATGGCTTCCAGAATTTCTATATGTTTTCATCATTATATGATAAAAAGAACGATCAAGCTTGTATCCTCCTGATTGTAACATTTCAAAAAGTTCCTCAGTTTGCTCTAGCATTTGTAGCTTACCAAATGCAGAAAGTAGGCTTTTGTAGGTGTTTAACTTAGGATCAAGACCTAGCATTCTCATTTCATGCATCAGCGACAGACCTTCTTCTGGTCTGCGATCTCTGCAGTACATCACTATTAAAGTATTGTATGTATCCTCATCTGGTTTAAGTCCAGCTTCTTGAATCTGCTGGTATACCTGAGCAATTTTCTTGTAGTCTTCAATGCCTGCATACAACCTAAGCAAAGAATTCCATATTATAATATCAGGCTTAAAACCTACTTCCCCCATCTCAGCAATCATTGCTTCTACATCCCTTACACGCCTTCCCTTGGAGAACAGTATGATCATAACTCTGTAAAGGTGCATGGTAGGAAAATACCCTGCCGCCTTCATTCCATTGTATATTTTCTTAACCTCAAATATGTCACCAGCTTGAGCATATGCATCAAGCATCAAAACAATCGTACTCTTACTAATTTTGAACCCCATATCTTGCAATTCCTGAATTAGTAGGTATAATTCATTTAATCTCCCATCAACAATCAAAGCTTGCATGAGACCATTTATTGTTTCGACAGTAGGGGAAGGACCGTCTCTCATCATCGTAGTGAAAGCAGCTCTTGCTTTCTCATAGCAGCCACTTGCAGCATAAGCTTGGATTAAAGCATTCCAGACCTTCCGATCCACAGTACTAGCGCTCTGTCTAAGATTCCCCACAACACTCTCTGCTTTTTGCAGAAGCTTCGCCTTGCCATAAGCCTCAATTAGAGCAGCATATATTGACATATCATTAATCCTAATGCCTTTTGCTTCAGCCTGGTCAACCAAATGGTGAGCCGTTTCTGGATAGCCCATTCTGCAATACACAAGTGCCATTTGCCTGCAAAGTTCTGTTGAAGGTTCCAGTCCAACAAATCTCATGTCGGATAAAACCTGAGACGCTTCACCAAGTAGGTCCATCTCCTCACAACATTTTATAAGGGATTCATACATTATCAAACTCCGGTCAACCAATCTAAATGTCATGCTTTTACGGTATTCATCTAAAGCAGCCTCCGGCTGATGGGCCATACAAAGAGTGACAACCATAGCTTCACTGACCAATTGCTGGGATTCTGGCGCATGCTCTTTCAAAAATTCCAGCAACTCCTTTGCTTCTAAGTGCCGTCCGGATGAGCAATACAAACTCAACACTGGTAATAAGTTATCACGGTTCACATCATAACCCTGCCTTATTGCCAATCTAAACATTTTATCACCATAACTATAGCATTCCCCCTTGACTAGAATATAGGCAATAACTTGAGGGTTCAGGTCACATAATTCTTCCATATCCTTGATCATGTTCTGAACATCCTCCACTTTGTTTTCTTTTCCGAGAATTCGTACCATAATTTCATAAAGTCCAACATCTGGGGTGAATCCATCACGAACCATGTCATGATATAACATCGTCGCCTTGTTGGTTTCACCAGACCTGAATAGTATATCTAACATTACTGAATATGCTAAGTGATCCGGTTTAATTCCAGAACGGAGCATGCAATTAAAGATATCTTCAGCCTCCAATCGCATCCCAGCCTTCGCATATCCACAGATTAAAGCACTGTAAGTTCGTATGGTGGGTTTGACACCTGCATTTAGCATCTCTGACATCACATTTGCAGCCTCGGTTATTTTATTAGCTTTTCCAAGAGAATCAATAAGAACAGTATATGTAACTACATCAGGTTCTCGCCCCACAGATTTCATGTCTCTGTATAGTTGCAATGCCAAATCATGCTGACCCTGCTGTCCATACATGTGAATGATGGTATTGTAAGTCATCTCATCCTCTCCAAAGCCCTTTTTCACCATCTCCTCGCAAATTTTCTTTACCTTCTCAACATTTCCTTCTCTTGCAAAAGCATAAAGCAAAGAATTATATGTTACAGCATCAGGGTAAAACCCCTTAGACTCTAAGTCGTTAAATAGAATCTCAGCTTCTGCAGACAGCCCACATCTACCATAAACAGAAAGCATTGCATTATATGTCCATAAATCAGGTTGACATCTACTTCCTAACATGTCATTGTATATCTCAACTGCCTCCTCCAAATTAGATCCCCGAGAGCAAGCACTAATTAGAGTGTTATAAGTAATTATATCAGGTTGAAGACCTGACCTCCTGACTTCACTTAAAAGTTCACGTGCCATATTTGGTTCAATAGACCCTGATTTTAAACGAGCATTAATCAACGTATTAAAACTCACAAGATCTGGCTCACAACCTCGTTCCCGCATCAAATGAAGCAGTTCTTGAACCTTTGAAAACCGACCATTCCGAGCATAAACACCCATCATTGCATTATAAACTTGTACAGTATCACCAACCCCTTCCTCTCCCCTCGTAAAAATCTCCTCAGCCAACGCTTCCTGATTAGCCTTCCCAAGAACAGAAAGCATAGTCGCAAGCATTCTAGCATTTGGAGAAAACCAATGCCGCAAATTCAACCACTCATAAACCTCCAACGCCCGTTGCCAACTCACCTGACCAACCCATTTCACCACAAAACAAAAATCAGTCGGCGTCATCTGCACCTTCCTATCATCCAAAACATCAGCAACAAACTCCTCAGACCTCAAATTCAAAATCCTATCAGTCAAAAACTGAACCCTCTGTCGCCAATCTTTCGCCCTCTTAAGCGCCAATTTAGTCATTTTCTTAGCTTTACTCCTACTAGGCCTACCCAAAACCTCTTGCTTCTCATCACTCACATTCCGAAAACCATCATCATTTTCCATCAAGACTTCATTTTTAACACTCTTTTCACTACCAATTATCCCTAAATCATCATCATCTACCTCAAAATGATTCTTAACCAATTGGGTATCTGTAATTTTTAAGTTAGGCCATCTCACAGAAGGAGAAGCTCTACTATAGCTAAATTTTCTTGAATTTTCTTGGTCATTACATACAGAACTTGTATCTAACAAAGCAGAATCATTTAAACAACAATTAACAACAGTATTATACTTCTTACATACCTCTAAATTTCTGCTTAATGGCATAGAAGCTGTAGCTAACACTCCTGTTAAGGCCATAATTAAAGCTTTCACCTTTGAGTTTTCTTGGTCCCGCCAAAAATTTCACAAATTGTAAAGTTTGTATCTTTGAACATGTACGTATACATACATGTTTTGGAAACACATGGATGGTTTTTTTTTGAAGTGGTGAATAGATAATTTGAGAACATAGAGAAGACAGACCCGGGTAGAAGATTTGGGCCAGAATTTTCTGGGTCGGGTCATTTACAGCCCATTTGAAGAGATGAAATTTAGAGGTTCATTGGGCTTTTAGGTACAAAGTAACTTAAATTTCCGGCCCAATAGATGACAAGGCAAAAAGTTCAAATTCATCTAGCAACAATTGTGTTGAAAAAGAAGATAGACAATGCTGTTTGAATATATGATTTATTAAAATCTTCTTGTTTATGCATAAGAAAGGGTTTAACCAAATCTTGAAAAATGATAATTTTTGAAAATTTAAATACCGTAAAGAGGTTAAGAATATTTATACTTTACGAGATGAATATATAAAAATACGGGTATGTTTGGTTCAGCTTTTTATAAATGTAAAGTTAGAATTTTGGTCACAAATGTGCAGCAAAGTCCATTTTCTTGAACCCACATTATGATGAATTTGAGGAGGATAAGATTAAGGAGAAACAACTAGAAATGAAATAATACATTATGGTCTACATGAATGTAAGCAAGGCATGGAGAACAATATAATTTCTTGCCACTTTATATCTTGTTTTGAAATGTTTGCAATACTTTCAAGTTATATTCAGTAAATGTTGGCCCCCTAAGAAAGTGAAAACACATACATATGGTCCTCACATTACCTCAGGTCCCTTATCTGTAGATCAACTTCATGCTCACCCTTTTTAGAGAAATGGAGCAAAAAACTTGCTGCCTAAAGCAATGACACTTTTGGCTAGTGTCAATTCTACAAGAGCTGGAGCACTTCTATACAAAATACTTTTTTTAAAAAAAAATTGCAATGATTAGTTGCTTGAATTTCTTCTTTAGGAATTTGTCATCTCACGAGACTCGAACCTTCAATCTCGTCATTTCACGAAGACTCGAACCTTCAACCTCCAAGGTAACCACTACACTCACTGCGTGCTGACGGAGAGGAATCTACTATTGGAACAATATTTTTATGTAGCCATGCTAGATGCTAAAGAGGGATTCAAAGATTTTGTTACATGTATAAATCATTTGTGTCAGCACCAGATAATTAATAGATAAATTGACAATTTGCAAGTCTGTACAAATAATTAGTCACTGACTCCATCTCTGAAGAGCTTATAAATCAATATCTTAATTTTGTTTTGGTGTGAGGAATGCAGTGGACCATCATCACATGCAAACACAGAGAGTAGAGTAGAAGATTGTAAAATATCATTTCATTTTCAACTTCCCATTTGTTCACAGGTTCACAGGTAGGCTCCAGAAAGAAAAAGAAAAACATATATTTAGATTGGTAAATTTTCATATTCAAAGATGCAAGCACATGGTGCCAAACTAATCCATGTTCATTTCTAGTCCAAGTGATCATTTCATTGTTGATTTCAAACTTATAGTTAAGAAAAGACACATCCCATCTTTTTAATAATATGCCTAATCATTGCCTACTCTTTAAATTTGATTCCCATGCATAATGCATCTATGTATGTTTGTATTATAAAACTATAGAATTGTACATATCTCTTTACTGATCATTAAACCTTCAGTTCATTCTTCAACTTCCTAAACTGTGTATATATATATAGATCCTTAAGTACTACTTCTGCTTTAACTAACATCGTTTTCACTATCGTCTTCTAATCGAGTTTTAATCGAGTTTCGGGTCCGGGGAAGTCACCATGGCCTCAGAGGCAGACCATAACCTTGCAGCTTCAGTGGAGCTGGTAGCTAACTTGGACGGGGAAGCTTCGTTACAGTCTGCAAAGTATTTCCCACTAATGCCATTCATTCTTGCATGCGTAGCCACGTAGCAAGTTGTTGCAGCAGCCTGATTATTCAATAGTGTCCAATAATACATCATTAGTACATGATTAACCATATAATACAGTGAATCATTATTATATGAACTGATCAAATAATACATTAGCTCGTACGTGGGGACTTAATTTGATAAAATAAACTCGATTAAATAAACTTTGATTAAATATTTTTATAGGAACTAAGATAACAATTGAATACCTGAGGTATGGTCTTCAAGAGCTTTGATGTCAGAAAGAACACAAGATCTGCAGATTTGTTTATGTTTCGATTATTACTTCGTCAACACGAGATCTGCAGATGACGACTTTGTGTGTTTGTGTGTGCGCGTTAAAATATGAATAGAAAATTTTTAATACCAGTGAGGAAGCCTTCACGATCTCTAGTGAGCCTAGTTCTCACTATTCCTGGATGAACACAATTCACACTTACATTTGCTTCCATTCCCTGCGCACCATAGTTTGTTTAGTTCATAATTATACTTGCTAATAACAGCTAGTTTAAGGGCTCAAAAGTAGCTTGTTCATGAAAAAGTATGACATGGATCCTGATGATAGAGAGCAACATGACAGTGACTATACACATGGATCTTATGTCATGTGATATCGGGTTCTGGGTTGTGTTTGTTTTTTAAAACACGTTCTTTTCTTAAACATACAAATAAGTAAGATTCTAAAAATTAGTCATTTCATATTCTTGCTTAACAATTCTTACCAACTAAATGCAGAATTACAATACACCAGTTCCTGAACTAAGTAAGTTCGAATCTTGTCAAAAACAAGTTGGGTGGGTGAATGTGTTTAACTAACGAGAAAAATGCTCCGTAAAATATGATCAAAGTTGAAGTGGGGAATTAATAAGGGTACCTGGAGTCTGTTAGCAAGCTCCTTGGTGTGCAGAATGTTAGCGAGCTTCGAGATAGCATAAGCACATGTCGCATCATACTCACTTGAGACCAAAAGACAAACGATTCAGAATATAAAGTCAAATATCCCAGTTCCCTTTAATTTATCTGTCTCCTCTTCACTGATCATAACATAAATATGACACATCTCTATCCTTAATTTGTTTCCTCCCTTACTTTTACAACTTAGAGTGATGCCAATTTAATACTGTCATGAATGCTGAATATAACGAATTAAGTATAGGTCAATTTGATACAGTTGAATACTATGAATCACCTTTTGTTTCGAGTAATGTGTCCCAGATAAGGTATCAAGTCACCGGAGAACCAGCCGTGAATACCTGATGTCACGTTCACTATTCGTCCTTCCTTTCCGGTTGTTTTCGCTGTTTCGATCATCTTCTCCAACAATAGTTTTGTCAACAGAAAATGACCTGGTGCAATATTTTAGTCCATAGAATTAGTGGATTATTCGTTTGAATACAAATCAATTTAGCCTACTCAGATTAGTAGCATGGCAGATTATTAGTACCTAAGAAGTTAGTAGCAAACGTCATTTCAATTCCATCCTCAGAAACACCATGGTTATGTGAGAATTTCCCAGCGTTATTTCTGAAATTATCGCGAAAAAATTAACAAAATGGTTCTAATTTGTAATCTGTTAGATAATAATAATTGGGTCATGATCCCTGACACGGGATTGTTACAACCGTATAGTCATGGTTCTGACAGACGATTGTTGTAACCATCTCGACAGAGCCCCATAATTTACAAGTAATATTGTCGTAATAGTCTTTGTTTATATTAGCTGACTTACATGAGAAGATTGAGAGGCAAATCGAGAGACTCAAACTCCCTGACAAAGTTTCGGACAGAACTGAGAGAACTAAGATCAAGCTGCATAATCAAAACCTCAGCACCGGGAAACTCCGATTGAATACGAGCCTTTGTTTCCTCCGCCGCTTTCTTGTTCCTAGCCGGTAGCACAAGCCTCGCTCCTCTTTTGGCTAACACACGCGCCGTCTCAGCTCCAATACCAGATGTAGCTCCTAATATTACCACAATCAAAATCATTTTTAAAATCCAGACCGAACATGACCAGTGTATCCCGCTCGTAAATAAAATGTACGCATATCTCATATCTACAAAAAATCAAATCATTTATGTCTATCCTACAAGTACACTTAAATTTGTGTTATTAAAAAAATTAATGATTGCATGTAAATAATTTACCAGTGATGATGGCGGTGGAAGAGCGGAGATCGACGGTGGAAGTGACGTGATCGGCGGTGGATTTGGAGCCATAACCGGAAGGACCTTTCCAGCCTAGAAGGTATTTGACAGTGTCGAGCATTATGAATGGTGATAAGAATAGTATTTGTTAAGAAGGTGATGAAGTGAGTTGAGAAAAAGGTGTGTATGGATTATATAAAGTTGAAGAGTAAAGTATTGCCTTTTTCGTATTTTCTTTCTTTTATTTAATTGGGTATAAAATATACTGGTATGGTACTCGTGGGTGGGATTTTAATTTATTGCAGATTTACAGAGGATTGCATATTTGTCACTGATTGATTTAGATGCTTTAAATGGTCCATAATCTTACATTTTTATACTTAGATGTTGGTTCATTGGTTAAAAAATGGTTCCCTTTTTAGAAATCCTAGATTTTCTTGTATTTTCTATTTCTCAATTAACTATTAGTTACATTTCTGTAAATAAAATAAATTTCGCATGTATTAATGTTCGCCGTATTTATTAAAAATCATGTTGTATATATGTTCGGATCCATTTTGTGACCTTTGATATTTGGGGTGTGTTTGGTATTACTGCAATAATAGCTTTTCGCTGAAAAACAATTAAAAAACTGTTTGGTAAATTCAAAAGTTATTTTCCGGACAAGTGATTTTGGCCTAGAAGCTGATGTCAGAGAAATCAAGTCCCCATGTTTTAGAAAAAGGCTGCTTTTCAGCTTTTGCGGTAAGCAGGTGTTGATTTCACCATCAAACCTCATTAAAAGCATTATTATTTTTAATTTTTTGCATCAAAATATATACATATCAAAAAAATTACCAAACAGTCATCTGATTTTTAGAACAACATTTTTTTCAACGGCACTATACATATCAAAAAATTACCAAACAGTCATCTGATTTTTAGAACACTTTTTTCGACGGCATTTTTTCTAACAACACAACAATTTTTAATAGTAATCTTAAACAGAGACTTGGTCTTATTTTTTCAACTTATTTTAATGTGAGAGAGATATTCCGAGTTTTGTTGAGTGTTTGATAAAATTTTATGAAAAAATTGTATTAAACAATAATAATTAAAATGAGGTATAATTATTATTTTGGTCACAATTCACAATCGTTAGTCTAAATAGTCAAAATCATTGAATTTAACTTCTAAAAACATAAACAACCAAATTTTTCATGCATATTATTAAATATTGATTTTAACTCTTATCAAGTACTCGCCAACTACCTACGATCTCTGTTATAGAAATCGGCCGATTTTTCAAAAATCGCCGATAAATGGCTCAAAAATCGGTCAAAAATATTTGTCTAATTTGACCGATTTCCGATAAATCGCCGATTAATCATCCGATTTTTTAAAAATCGTCCGATAAATCGTAAATCGGTACCTCAACCGAATAGTTCCGATTTCCGAAATCTGTAACACTTCCTACGATCAAAATTTTTAAATTTTCTGGTTCGAATTTCGCCAACTACCTAACAAATTAAGCATTTATTCTAAATCTCATGAATCATACATTTTTTTATGTAAATAAAAATAATAATGAACATTTGTGCGTGTAAGTATTATTAAAATGAGAAAAGAGAACTACGAATAGTATATTCTCATATGTAAAAATCATTAAATTAACATAATAAAAATAGAAATGAAAATTTGAAGAACATACTTTTTAATATATTCTTCACAAACTTATCCCAAAATATATCATTCCTATGTTTCATGGCTTGATCTTTCTATAACCTTGTTCCGTTTACTTTTGAAAAAATTAATAATATAAACAAATGCAGTTTGCAATATGCTACATCCTACATTTTTACAATACTATTCTAAAAACTTAAAATATAAGCCTTGGCACACACTTTAATATTTTTATTAAATATAATTATATATTTTTTAAATAAAAAAAATCTCCTAAATAAAAATATAATGTTCAAATTTTTGTATAAAAAAATTAAAAATAAAATATGAAATTATACTTTATTTTTATTTTAAAATACATGTTAAATATATGAAAAAAACATAAAAAAATAAAAAAGACGGGAGTCATATATTTTAATAGATTATTTGTTTTTATCTCCAAGTATCTCCAAGCTGGGGGAGCAGGAGAGTTGGTAATAAAACAGTTGGGAAGACAAGCACGTAAAGAGAGCTCAACAAACGGCAGTCAAACCGAATCGCACGCGAGGATTGTCAAAATTAGTCAATCCCCTCGAATCTACCACCTCCTTTTCTTTCCAATAATAATTGATCGTTCTAATTTTCACTTCTGCAATTTATGTTTAAATTAATAATGAAAACGTAAATATTCCAAATTTTTCCCAACTACTTTTATGAGATTTAGGTAATTAATATCTTTCTTGATAATAAATGAGTCTATACGTCCTTAAATAAAAGTTTAGCATGTATTAATCACATTATTTAATAAATATTTTTTAATGCTTCTTACTGCTCAATTAATAATGTAGTTAAAAAAAATTAATTTTGAAAAATCTACGTGACACACTAGACTTGGCAGTCCCCCATGTAGGTTCACCATATTAGCTGGATCATTTTGACCGTCAAAAAAAATTAAGGTTAATTTCGATTAGTCCTTTTTCTAAATTGATGAGATTAAATCTGATTATTATTTACGGTCTGATTTAGAATCGATTAAACGAATACCTATCGTTTATACAGTTAGTATAAATTCTATTTTTGGAGTGTATGACATCTAAAAATATATATATATATATATATTTCAATTATTTGTTACTTTTGTATCTGATAATATTTCTAATAATGTATATGACTCGCATACGTGTACATTTATAGGCGTATGTATTAGAACTCAACTTTGTTCCTAACTCTGATTTGTAATGAAATTTGAGAGTTTTGTTGTAAAATTTAACAGTACTCGATAATTTGTATTCCCTCCGTCCTGGTGAGTTGTTTACGTACACTGTTTACACGTATTTTGAGATTTTAATAAAGTATAGTTTCATAATATTTTTTTAAAAAAAATTCTGAATAAAAGTTTAAACATGAATTTTTTTTTAAATTTTTTTTTTTAAAAAAATATATTATAAAAGTATACTTTAAACGAATATTGAAAAATATACCGAAAAGTAATGTAAATAATTCAGTGAAACTGAGAGAGTATTAAATTTATGGTTAAATTGAGATACTATCCGAATATTTGTGGGGACACGTAACAAAACAAAAGGGTGATGATGATAAGATGGAAGCAAGAGATTAACAGTACGTGACAGGGACATTGACAATCAAGAAATCACTAAAATTCACCTTTTTCTTAGGGCATATCACCACCTCTCTTTCCTGTTAGTCCAAATTTCCACACAATTGCGTTATGATTTCCTTTTCCATAAATTTCTTAAAAAGCACATGAAAGTTATATTATTCGCTGCAAAAAATGAGAAATAATTTATTGGGAGTCCAATGAATTAGAGTTTGGGGCGCTAATTCGTGCCGAGCGAGCCGAGTTTTGAACCGGACGTAATTTGAGTGGAGATTAATCGAGTCGAGTCGAGCCGACTCGTTTAACTAATCGAGCCTAAATCTCTGCCCGAACTCGACTCGTTTAATTTCACGAGTCGAGTTGAGCCGACTCATTTAGCTAAAACGAGCTGATTTTAATGAGTCGGACAAGCCGACTCCTTTAATTTTACACTTAATAGAGCCTAAAACTCTAACCGAACTTGACTCATTTAATTTTACGAGTCGAGTCGACTCGGGTAATTAAACAATTCAAAATTTTTGCCCGAACTCAACGCGTTTAACTAAATGAGCCGAGTCGATATCACTTAAAACGAATTTGAGCCCGGCAAGCTCACGAGCGGCCCCGACTGGAATTACAAGCCTGTTTGGCGCATAAATTGATCAGGTCAAAGTTAATCAACGACCATGCATACAGAAATATAATATAACTTATAGTATTTCATTTAGAATCACATGGCTAGATATTCATATTGACTTGCAATTATAAAAAATAGATATTAGTAGTAGATTCCTCCCAGCGAAGTGCTCGAGGTAGTACGTGATATCCTGACACTTTCGGTTTATATTTTCACTAATCTAACTAGAGTACTATTTTATTTGGAGTTTAGACTACTTCCACCACTTATATATTCAAATATAGTGGTATCTTAGTACAATTTAATATATATACGTATGTACAGGTAGGTGTATTTAATTGGAATTTTTTTTTGAATTTTGAAAATTTTAGAATATTTAATTTAAATACTAAAAATATTCTTTAAAAGATAATGATATTTAATAAATATTGGAAAAGGTTTTTAAGACTATAAAAACTCTTTTAAAATCTGATGATATTATGTGATTATTCGAAAAAAACTTTTAAAATATGGGATATTCAATCTAGATTTGGTTATTAAAATATGTTGGTATTTAATTTGAATTTTTTTGTAATCCATTAAAATCTTATGCTATTCAAATTTTCATGATTTTTTATGTATTAGATAAAATTGTAGATTTCGATGGATTTGTTAATGTATTTTACGCCCTCCATCCCACTCATTTCTTTACAATTTTTTTCATTCTTGACACACATTTTATTGACACGTATTTTAAGTCTACTCTAATGTATTATTCCATAATTTATTTTTAAATTTTTTTTTTATATAAAATTTTAAATATCATATTTTAATTCATAAGAAAAAATATTAAAAATAATTAAGTAAATTACAATTTTCGGGGACATTAAAATATGTGTCGATCTACCGTTCCCCAATTGTGAAGAAGAACGTGGAAGGACACACTGTGGAATCTTAACAAATTCCATGATACTTTGAAAAACTTTTGAAAATCACTTTTTGAATCCACAAATCTCTACCGGATTTTTCAAGAACTCCAATAAATTTTGCATAAAATTAAAATTACCAACATTTATTTAAAATTAATGAATTAATATAAATTCTCTAAAATTTGAATTGAATACACCCCTGAATTTACGGTGCTACCAAATGTGGGGAAGAGGAAACAAAATTTAAAAAATTTCATCTTTAAATATACTTAATTTTTTAAAAATAGAGTAAGAAAATGATCCGGAATTCTTTTTCACCCATTTTTCTTCCATTTTTGAGATGATTGAGAGGGAATGTCTAGCAATATAATTTATATTAATTACATTTATGCCAAAAAAACAATATCTCGATAAAAAGAACTTGGGAACAATTTTACAAAATATTTTCACTCAATTTTATTCTACTATTTTCAATTCTACTCGTTTTTCTTCTCTTTTTAATTAAAAAAAACTTGGAAGCACACGATATTGTTAAAATCTAAAGAATTTGTTAGCGAGGGAATATGGTTAAGAAAGATTTGAGGTTCGCGGTCGGAATTAAAATCTGGAGCGGTGGTCGGTGATCGGAGAAATCACCAAATTGCATTGATTTGGGCTTAAGAAATGGCTTAAATTGCTAGGGTTTATGTTTTCCTTCTCAGAGCTCTCAAACACGTTCCCTCATAATTGTCTACGTACCTCCTTTTATAGAGGATCAAGCCAGACGTAGTTCTTCGGGAACAAGAAATCTAGATGGACTTGGCTTCTCATTCTGCGACCCAATAGGAGTTGTCGAAAAACAACTTCCTACGATAACTCGAACATTGATTTACTTTAGGAGTGCCCGACGATGTGGTCTGGTCATAAAGGCCCAAGACTCGGTAATGACTTCGGGACTTCACGGAAAAGGAAACTCCCCGACCGGTGGATATCCCCATTCGCTACCGTTACTTCCGTCGATCGTAACCGCATGTATAGCCATGACTTACCGCAAATGCCAAAACGCACTCATGCCCCCCGATGAGGATAACCCATCAGACTACAGGACAAGTGTTATAGCACAAGTGATCTCAAGCTTAGAAGTGCAAAGTGCGAGATAACCCAGAGTCTACCGTTGAGGACGTACAACCCGGCGAATACGAAGGCAGGGGTCCCAAAACACACACTAGATGTTTATGATCGTTTCCCTACAAGGATAACTCACGATACTACAGAACAATGCCTTCGTTATATTTTTCTGGGACGTCGGGCTCCCGGAGAGCCCTTTTTCCTTCTTCGGGCGCGCCTTAGGAAGGGTTTGGAGTCCTCTTCCATGCCTAGTGCGCACCCTAAGCTTGGAGAGCTCCCCCGGGGCTCCTCTTCTTTTCTTGTGTGATTCTTATATTTTGTTTACTTCCCAGTTTAGTTGTGGGAGAAACCTCCTCGCTAATTCTTCCTTGTCATCTCACTTGCGTTGCGGAGCGGCCACCCTGTGCGGCTATATAGCACGACTACACGAGGCACCCTCTAGGAGGGTCCGAAGACATTTCCCCAAAACCCGAATCGTTCTTTATTTCTTGATTGTTTCACTCTTTTTCCCTTGGTTTAAAATCATCATTTATAAACTCCTCGTCAATACTTGTTCTTCATCGTCGTTTTCTACTATAGAGGCAGCCGTGGTAACGTCGTCGTAGCGGTCGTCGCACACTTCCTTTATTATGGTTGTTGTAATCTCCCGTTGTGATGGTCATCGTAAACCTTCATATACAACTTCATCAATCGTTGTTATAACTTCTCGTGATCAATAGTCATTAGGAGCGACTCCCATATAGGGTATGCTCTATAGGGGGTGCCTTAGGTTCCGGACAATTGTTTAGTAGAACATACTCTATAAACTACTTGTGAACATTATAAATTTATTAGCATATCACACACAATTTCACAAAAACAGTGATTATATACTCTGCATACAGACAATAGAATTTTTTTTATTTTCTCGACCTGATGCTTAGGTTGATGAATGACAATCTTTAATTTCTGAATCTCGTAATGTTATTGACAAAAACAAATTTGTCTTCATTTTAAATTGCTAAACATGCCAATCGGTCAACTTTCAACAAAAAAAAACTGGTCTAAGATTCTCCGGTTGCAATCACACATACAAAAACTAAAAGGCCTCTGATCACATAAGAACTGCCAGTTGAGCCACAGGAAAATTTTTAATTTCAAAATATAATGATATATTATTCATTTTGTATTCAAAATCGTAAAGTTTTCTTTTCATCTAGTGAAAAGGTTACATTAGAATGAAGCTATATATAAGATAAATATCTATTCAGTCGACACACTAATACATTTTTAAGGTTTTTATACTCAAATTAATCACTAAATGATACAAATTAAAAATCTAAAGATATAACATGCAAAATATAGACATAAAGATGCTTGAAAACATGATTACATGTATCCTATGTAATGCATGATCTATCAATTATCATCAACATATATCAGATGGACTCGAGAGAGATTAAGACCAAGGGCTGTTGAGTATACAACAACGAAAGCAAAACCCAAAGCGAATAAACAAGAACAAGGAAATAAACGGCAATCACACAAGACAAAGATTTACGTGGTTCAGAAATTCCTACTCCACAAGCCGTACTAATTTTGTATTGATCTCTCACAATCTGTTGTGTTATGATTTTACAATTACATGAGTATTTATAAGAGAAGAAATTAGGCCTAAATCAAAATTATAGTCCAAATCTGAAAAGTAGACTAATCCATAAACTAATATGAATCTAAATAGTCTATTTTCATGGGCTTAATTAATAGACTCCACAAACCCAACAATCTTCCACTTGGAGTCTGGCATATCTTCACTTCACTCTTGTAAGTCTAGTAAAATCAATTCTTCAATCAATAACTCTAACTAGTGCAGTGCCTTCTCATCAATCAATTCTGAAGGCCAGTTGAAACTACGCAAAGCTTCAAATTTTCATTTGTAACCAGCTTAATCAACATATCTGCATAATTCTTTGAACCGAGGATTTCTTCAAGGACAAAGTACCATTGTTTATCAACTCTCTTGTAAAGTGATATCTCAGATGAATATGCTTCGTCCTAACATGAAACACGGGATTCTTCGCAAGATGAATAGCACTTTGACTGTCGCTATACAAAGCACTGTCCGCCTGTTTCTTTCCCAACTCATCTAGAAAATTCTTCAACCAAATTATCTTCGTGCTAGCTTCAGAGATAGCCATATATTCTGCTTCTGTTGTTGAAAGAGCAACACTCTTTTGAAGTCGAGATATCCAACTAAATGTGGTGCCACCCAAAGTGAAAATATAACCCGTTGTACTTTTTCTTGTATCCAAACATCCACCCAAATCTGCATCAGAGTACCCTTCCAAGATAACATCTTTATTACTGAAACATAGTGCAACCTTGGATGTGCCTTTCAATTAGCGTAACAACCACTTGACTACTTCTCAATGCTCTCTTCCCGGATTAGACATAAATCTTCTAACAACTCCCACTGAATGAGAAATGTCTAGCTTTGTACACACCATAACATACATTAAACTGCTAATTGCAGATGCATAAGGAACTTTAGCCATATCTTTTTTGCCTTCCTCCGTTTTAGGTGATTGCTTCTTTGTGAGATTAAAATGACTCGCCAACGGTGTAATTCTGGTCTTCGCATCCTGGACACTGAATTTCTACAACAATTTCTCAACATACTTTTCTGGAGATAATTTTAAAGTACCTTCAGCTCTATCTCTTATAATGCTCATACCAAGTATCTGTTTTGGTGTACCCATATCCTTCATCTCAAACTCCTCAGACATCTGTCTCTTTATCCTGTTGATTTCCCTCATGTTTAATTTTGCTATCAATATGTCATCAACAGATAACAACAATATGATATAAGATGAATCAAATTGTTTAAAGTAACAACAATGATCCATAACACTCCTCGTGCACCCATTCTTCATCATAAAGTTGTCAAACTTCAAGTACCATTATCTTGGTGCTTGCTTTAAATCATACAAGCTTTTTATAAGCTTGCAAACAAGGTTTTCTTTCCCAGCTACCCGAAATCCCTCTGGCTGAACCATGTAGATGTCTTTCTCAAGATCACCATGTAAGAACGCGGTCTTAACATCTAGCTTCTTTAGATATAACTCCTCTGCAGCCACAATACTTAGCACAATTCTAACTGTAGTCATCTTAACAACATGAGAAAATATATCGGTATAGTCAATACCCTTTTTCTGTTGATAACCTTTGACTACTAATCTCGCCTTGTATCTCTTGCTTCCATCATGTTCTTTTTTAATCCTGAACACCCACTTATTCTGTAAAGCCTTTTTTTTTGCTGGTAACTCTATTAAAGACCAAGTCTCATTCTTCTCAAGAGAACTAATCTCCTCATTTATGGCTGATTTCCACTAAACTGAATCATCCACTTGTACTACGTCTGAATAACACTGAGGCTCCCCGTACTCGATCAATAACATATAATATGCCGAAGGAGAATATCTTTGTGGTGACCTCACAATTCTGCTAGATTTTCTTACCTCGACCTGTGGAGTAACTAGAACCCTATCATCAATATTCTCTGAACTCCCACCATTTTCTGCAAGATATGTTTGTGTAATATCTTCAAGCACCGCTTCCTCTTTCTCAGGTTGTTCCTTTGTAAACCCAGAATTGACTACAAGTTTATCCTTATACATTGCATTCTCATTAAAAGTAACATATCTACATCTAACGACCTTCTCAGTCAGTTCATCCCAGAAACGGTAACCCATATCATATGAATCATAACCAATGAAGATACACTTATTTGCTTTCAGATCAAACTTGTCCCTGTCGGAATCTTTAACACGCACATAAGAAACTCAACCAAAAACTCGCAAGTGTGAAATATTTACCTCTTTTACTCGCCACTCTTCTTCAGGAATCTTGAACTACAAAGGACTTGAAGGTCCTCTATTTATGAGATACGTTATTGTGCTAACTGCATCAGTCCAAAACATCTTTGGCAACCCTACACGTAATCTCATACTCTTGGCCCTCTCATTCAAGGTTCTATTCATATGCTCTGCAACACCATTCTGTTGTGGTGTCTCTGGAATAGTTTTAATCATTCTAATCCCAAATTCCGCGCAATAACTTTTAAACTCATCACTATTGTATTCACTACTATTATCTGACATCAAACTCTTCACCTTCAAACCAGTCTGATTTTCAACTTCAGTCTTCCACTTCTTGAAAGTAGCAAACACATCTGATTTATTCTTTAAAAAATAAACCCATATCTTTCTAGTAGAATCATCAATGAAAGTGACATAGTAGCGAGATCCTCCCAATGACGCAACTGTTGTTGGACCATGTACATATGTATGAACTAGCTCTAACTTCTTAACCTCGGGGTCCTCCCTGATTTTGTAAAAGTAACACGTTTCTGCTTTCCAAGAACACATGGCTCACAAAATCCAACTTTCACATTCTTCAACTCTGGAATCTTCCCCCTCGAAGTTAACAGTTTCATACATTTTTCACTCATATGACCAAGCCTTTAGTGCCACAAAGTTGAAAACTCAATCTTATCATCAACTGCATTTGCTTCATAGCTAGATTGTTGAACAATGTACAAAGTCCCCATTTTCTCTCCACGAGCAATAATTAGATTCCCCTTTATAACCTTCCACTGTCCATCTCCGAAAGTAACTCGATACCCTTCCTTATCTAACTGACCCACAGATAGCAACATCTTCTTCAGTCCAGGAATGTACCTTACATCTTTCAAAGTCCAGCTAGTTCCCCAAAGAGGTGAGATTAATATCTCCCATGCCCGCAATATCCAAAGTCTCATCATCAGCAAGATGAACTTTATCAAAATTTTCAACTCTGAAATTTAACATTAAATCCTTGCAAGAGGTAGCATGGAATGATGCACCATAATCCATAATACATGATTAAACTGAACATTCAACACAACAAATCAAAGCATCATCATCCACCACTTCTTCAACTACGTTAGCTGAATTATCATCTTTACTCTTTCCTTTAGGAGCCGCGGGAGCCGTGCACTGATTCCTGAAGTGACCCTTCTTCTGACAATTTCAACAAACAATATCCTTGCGATCTTAGGATTGTCCTCTCTTCAGTGACTTCGATCTGCTACGCCCCTTATTCTGCCCCTTTTTGAATTTTCTGACCATACTCTCAGCACTCAACAAGGAACCCGACGACTCTCCTGAGTTTCTCCTACGAATATCTTCTCCAAGAATTGAATTTCGAACTCCATCAAAAGTCATCTTACCGTTCCCAGATGAATTACTTATAGCAGCGACAAATCTCGACCAACTGTCTGGTAATGAGGATGCCAACAACAAGGCATGTACTTCATCATCGAATTTAATATCCACTAATTCCGATCTTGCTAAGATAGAATTAAATTCGTTCACATGATCAGCAACACAATTTCCTTCATTCAATCTCGTGGCAACTAATAAACGAATCAAATATGCCTTATTTGAAGTAGACGGCTTCTCATACATGTTTGACAAAGCCTTGATCAAACCATAAGTTGTCGTTTCCTTGACGATATTGTAAGCAACGTTCTTCGCCAAAGTCAACCTGACAACCACTAGAGTCTGCCTGTCCAATAGCTTTCAGTCTTCTTCCTTCATTGAAGTTGGTTTCTTCTCTTCCAGCGGTTCGTGTAGTTTTTTCTGGTACAAATAATTCTCAATTTGCATCTTCCAAAATCTATAATTTTTGCCATCAAATTTGTCGATCTTTACTTTCCCGTCTTCTGCCATCGCTCCCACTCGCCTGAAAACCTAGACTCTTGATACCAGTTGTTGAGTATACAACAATGAAAGAAAAACCCAAAGCGAATAAACAAGAATAAGAAAATAAACGACAATTACACAAGACAAAGATTTACGTGGCTCATAAATTACTACTCCGCAGACCGCGCTATTTTTTTATTTATCTCTCCCAATTTGTTGTGTTATGATTTTACAATTACATGAGTATTTATAAGAGAAGAAACTAGACCTAAATCAAAATTGTAATCCAAATCTGGAAAATAGACTAATCCATAAACTAATCTGAATCTGAATAATCTATTTTTATGAGTTTAATTGATAGACTCCACAAACCCAACAAGGTCATTATAACCTTGTACATATAATATGAATTATGATCATATGGCTCTTAAAATAAGATGTCATAATGTAAATAAGATGTCATAATGTAAAATTATTTTACAAACTCGGAATGATCGGAATGGTGATAACTTAACTACCGAATCATAATAAGTAGTAAAGATATATAAAATCCTATTCAAGATTAGGGCTACACTCAAATGAGAACTAGTCTCCGGAGAACTAGTATGTTCTGTAATATATCTATATATTTTGCAAATATTTTTTTAATATTTATTCTTCAATTGCATCAAAAATTCTCATAAACACATTTTAGTTTTACATAACACATTTAAAATTTTAATAAATAGTGTCATATTTATTAATTTATTATAAAACACTAAATATAAAAGTACGGTATCATCTGTAATTTATGCATAACATATGTATATATACATATGTCATGTAAAAAAAATTGTATTTTTTTTCTATACAAAAATTTATTTTAATTAACATAACGCATGCATTATGAATAATACATAAAAAAGTATACAAAAAATTAAAGTCTTCTCTGAATTCTCCAAATAAGATTTTCTCCGTGAAACCAATTAAAACATTTGAAGTATTTTAACCGTGGACTTGCAGAGTTGCGGCATGGAGTCAGAGACTAGGCTCCGTTGCATTTCTAGGTCACCTGAACCAAGTATTTGCAAAACTAGCCTATTTGAACAAAATTTTACAAAACTAGCCCACTACGCCACTTGAAGTGGCTTGGGGTTCTTGCTGCACCACTTCAAGTGGCGTAGTGTGTATTTATTTTTTTTGTTTACTTTGCTCTTCCCCTGTTTTTCAACTGAACCAATACTAGTATAAAAAATTCTTGTGTAACAAGGTTTTTTAGAGGATTATTAAGCATAATATATCCTTATAAGCTAATTTTATTTTTGCCTAATATCAATGTAAAAGTACATTACTTTCACTTGACGGAAAAATTTAAGCGAAAAAAATTAATGAAGATATATTTGTTGACACCCGAAAACGGTCCTTTAGAAGGAAATGTGAAGTAGTATATAGTGTTTTCTATTTTTTTGAAAATATAGTAATTTACGCCAAATTTTAAATTTTATAACTTTATATATTAATATTTCAACAGTACTTTGACAAAAAAATTTGAAGTTAAGAAAAAAAAATTAGAGAAATATTTTTTAGCCACCCGAAAATGGTAAGAAGTTAAGGAAAATGTTAGATAAGCTCTCGAAAAAAATACAATAAATTGGGAAAATTATTTATTCATGGATGTATAAAGATTAGTACAGGATAGCTTAATAACAATATTGTCATCAATTCTGGGAATATTATCTAAGTTAGTAGAAAAGTTTTTGTAAAGTTGTAGACAAATAAATGAGATTGCGAGTGCATTTTCTATTGAAATGGGGAACATATTACATTGCAAGGGAATATTGAATAAGTAAATATTGAATGGGAGAAATACATTATAATAGAATGGGATAGTAAATTACAACTAAAAATTGGATAATGAAAGAAGTTCTCAAATTTTTTAGTCATCCGCAAGATTAACTACGTAATGATCAAACTCTGATCTGCAATCTCGTTAGCAATCTCATCATCTACATCCTCATCCTCTTATATATGAGGGGATGTATGCATATGACCTCCCTCCCCATCTACGTGGGTCAAGGCGTACCTACTCGACCGAGTATCACGCGATGGGCATGAGTGGGGGCCCTGAGTGCCATGACATATGGTTGTAGCCATACCAGCATCATCGTGGTCTTGAGAAAAATCCCCAAGTTTGACAATATATTTCGCATATTTTGTATACCACTGTTGGTTCTCTTCACATATCTTTTCAGCCCTACACCTTGCGACTACATCCTCGTATTCCTTTTTCCTCATCTCAAGCTCGTCCTCCATGAAGTGGTAGTGTCGAGACATTTGCTTTAACTCATAGTCATGTTCCTCCTTTGAAATGTGACCAACGTTGAAACTCATATTAATGTTTTCTTCATACTCGATCGTTGATTTCATAAACTTCAAGTGCATTTCCCCATAGCCAACAAATTGTTCATTGTCACGGACTGGATACCCTTATGCGGCCCTTATACCTCGCATTCTTCTAACAAATTATTTGACAAGACAGATTTCTGCTCGTTGAGCTTCAATCGATGCCTGAGATTTGGTCCATTTATACCAATTAACTTCCCCGTTATTATGAATATCAGAACTTGCATGTCCCTTGCCCTTGCCCTTGTCCATGAACTGAGTGTAACAGTCTCAAAATTTAAAAAATGTAATACTAGAAATGGGGAAGAGGTAATTTTGTTGATGACTTAAAGTTTTGCAGCTATTTATAGGCATAATTTTACATTGTTACAGCCTGTTATATGAAGATGTGCAGTTAGGAATGTGAAAATAATTGATGTTATTGGGCCAATAAATTTGAAAATGACATTATTCATTTGTGTCATTTATTTGAGAACAAAAGTTGAGTTGTCAAATCATTTTAAAAAATTGCATGTGAGTACTCTTGTGAATTTATGAAATGTGTAGTTCCTTTAAGTACACACAATACTTATTTTAACTTTTCATATTTGTGAGAAGATTCGGACATGGCATGTTCTATGCATTCATTTGACAGGTCGACTTTACTTTTTAAAAGTTGACAAGTCGAATTTATTTTGTTACTTTTTGTAAAAGTGAAGAACATTGTATTCCCGTAAATAAAGAATTCATTTAATTTCTTGTTGATTTAGATTATCCTTAATGAGAACCCAGATTATTGTAGTTTTTTTGTACAAGCCGTGTTGTTTAGCACAATTTCACAAAAAGTTATAAAGGATGTTAGTATGTTATGATTTTATGTTATTGTAAGGGTTTTTAAAATTGAATTTGCATTAATTTAAGACTGTGTACATCCACCTTATGAGTTGACAAGAAAATTAAGTTAATATGATAGCAAAAATAACAACATCAGATTTGTGTAGGCGGGCGCAATGGACATTTTTTGCTTCGTTTTGTGTGACCTTTTTTATGGCAGGCGCTGCATTTGTTGGCCGTATATGAAGCATCCATCTCCGTTCTTATTCTCACGAATTGCCCCTTTTCACCGCGTTTCTTCTTCTTCCTCTTGAGGGACTCATCGGCCACCAACTTACCATATATTTTCCATTTGAGGGGTAATTGATAGTTTCAATATTCAGTCGGTTGTAGTGGATATATTAATGGCATATACAACTTTTGTTGTTCTTGGTTGGAGTGGCAAGGTTCAATGAGATGCTTCCACTGAATGTTATTTTTCATACACCCTGCAACTGCATGAGAGCACAATATATGATATGTTGCCCATTTTCCGCAGGTGCAGCTACGCTCTCTTAGCTTAACAACCTGTGTATTGCCTCCCTTTACTCAACCTTTGTGCATGTACTGATGTGTACGTACACTGAACATCGCTCGCATACGACTATAAGTTGTTACCATGTGTGCGGTAGCCTTGGTTTCAATCTTAGAAAGCATAGCTGATGAACGTGAACACAATTTCCCCCCCTTTGCATGCTGTCCTCAATTATATTTCGATGTGTGTCCAGAATTCTTACAGTCTTGTAGAATAGATACTCCATCATTGCAGTAACTGGGAGGAAACGAGCCCATCGTATGTTGCCATTGAACCCTTCCATGATGTTTGTGGTAGTTTGACCGAAACGATAACCATTTGTGTCGTAACACAGTATCCATTTTTTGGCCGGTATTCTGCGAAGATATTCCAACGTCGGAGGGGATATCTCACCAATACTCTTCATACAGGCTTCATGTTTCCAAATTTGCGTGGTACTTCCAGTTTCCACATAAACTTTCATAATTCACCGCCTGGGTAACTCGAACTAAAGTTGCTTCTGACGTGGAATAGGCAAAATATATGAATGCCCAATGGCTCAACGAATCCATTATTGCGATCTTTCATTGCAGAGATAATGCTTGCTGCACGGTCTGAAATTATGCATACGCCGACTCTTTGTTGGCACACAAGTCTTCGCAAAAGTTTCAAAAATCAAGACCAATTTTCATGCGTCTCCTCATCTACCAAGGCATAACACAAGGGATAAGGGTGGTTTTTTGAATCTACACCCATAGCAACAAGTAATTTCCCTCTATATTTTACCTTTAAGAAGGTTCCGTCAATTGAAATGACTGGTCGTGCATGTTTCCACCCATCCATCATTGCTTTGAGACACCAAAATATGCGCTTGCAAACAGACGTACCCCATTCTTAGAATGAGGAGTAACATCAATATCAACAACAGTTCCGGGATTAGTCGTTAAGATTGCTGCAAAGAACATTGAAAGACTTTCATATGTTGTAGCCCAGCTTCCATATACTTCTTTAATTGCTATTTGCTTCCCTCTTCATGCTTTGCTATTATTAACTTGGTGGTTGTATTCGTTGATGACAAGTGGCAAGATTGTTTTGATTGGTATTTCGGGAGTCTCTATCACCTGTGGCAGTCAATCATTAAGTACATGTGAAAATAATCCCGCAAAGGATACAAATAACATATTTAACATTTTACAACTAAGATTTGTATTGAATTATGCGAGAAATTCACTTACAAGTGGTTTGACAAGCTTCGAAATCAGTATTGTACATAATTTTATGTGATCCAGCAACGGTTGATTGACCATGCAAACATGTTGATCTTTAATAACAGTTATCCTAAAACATCCATGTGTCTTCTTTTTCGAGGTCGTTAGCCTCCAATTACAACCCGTCTCCGTGCACTTTACAGCTAACTTAGACTTATTACTTTTCGTCACAACATAGTTCCTATTAGTCGCTATATGAACCTTTTTTATTGCATTTATGAGGCTGTCTTTATCAGGAAATAAACGTTTATGATATAGGTCCACATGGTCTTCATCCTAATAGAGATACATGTCGTTACGATTATCCACCGTAGGAGCTGTGTAATCCTCGGTGACAAACCATGGCTCCCTAGCAACATGATTATGAGGGACATATACCCTAGTAACTTGTTCCCCATATTTAAATTTCCTTCCTCATCCTCACTCTCAGAATCTTCATCTTCATTGTATGGCTCAAAAAGGTCATCACTAGATTCATCATCGTCCTCTACCTCTCAACCTTGAAAATCAGGTTCAGAAAGGGCTAATTGTTTACCCACCCTTGTTTGAGCTACATTCCTCTCTACAGAGATATTCATTTCATCATTACCCCTCTACCTTGTTCACTAGAACCACCTTCAAACCCTGCATAATTTACAGTAATCTCCCTTCGATAGCCAGCTTGTTGGTTGAACCCGCCCTCATATCCTCTACATTCTTGGGTAAATTCCCTTTCGTATCCACCTTGTAGACTTGACCCCCCTGTACCCCTTGCATAGGTTTGTTGAGTAAACTCCTCTTCATACGCACGTTGGTGACTACTCCCCCCTCCGTAGCCTTAAAATACTTGATTTGACCACCCACTGGAAGGGAAAGCTAGGTATTGAGATCCCCGATTTTCTGCTTTCAGATGTGGCTGCGAAAGTTGACCCCCAATTTTGTTGAAACGAGTAGGGCTCATCGTCATGTATATGCTCAGCTTCAATGAACAATGAAACATCGCCACATCTATTAAGCATATTCTCAGGAATCCTTAACATCACTGTGACATCACCATCACAATTGATATCACCAAGATAGAAACCTTCAACAAGGTTGAATTTGCCCAAGCGAGGATACTTGAAATGCATCTTTAAATTCCAATGATGAGGATTGATTTGCATTAGATCGTACACAACATTTTTAAGCTCATCATATGTGGTTCTAAGTGTAATATACTGCATTTTTTTGGGATCGATTGAATAATGGATATTGTCATTATCTCGAACAATTTCTCCAGCCCAAAAGTAATTTACATGCACGGAACCATCCATTTCCCTGAAATGAATAACAGTAAGAAAGTGTGTTGAATGTTATTTTGTAGTTAAGATAGTGGTTGTAGTTATGATGAGAAAATGCAATGGAGGGTGAGGGTGCTTTAATAAGAAAATAAAGTGACAGGATAAGAAGGAAATGTGATGAAAAGTCTGCAGAAAATCTAATAAGTTGTCTGCAGAAAATCTCACCATAATGAAGATAAGATAAGGGATATCTCCAAGCAGAAGATAAGATAAGATGTGTTGTTGAGAAATATTTAGAGTTTCAAAATATGTTTTAAAATTTATATTTTCAACAAAAAGATAAGATGTGTAGCATAATAATTCCCGATACTATAAATTTTGATTAGAAAATTTATAGTATCTTTTATGATGATTAAAATTTTATAATATAAGATATTAAAAATAATAATTATAAGATTTTAAAAAAAATTAATAGGGAAAATAACTTCACGCTACTTCAAGTGGCGGTGAGGGGTGTTGTGTAAGGAGTTATTGTAGCTGATGCCACTGGAAGTGGCGTGAGATGATTACACTCTCCCAAATACAATTTATTAGAAAAAACATTTTATTATAAAAAATTACACTTTCTTAGAAATGTATGCTTTCTTTTATGATTAATACAATAACAAAAATGTCATAAATGAAGCTATTAAAAATTGTAATTAGAACTTTTTTTACTATCTTTTATGATTATTACAATTTTTATTAAAAATATTATTACAATTTTATAATTATTACAATTTCATGACAAAGACATTAAAATTTTTAATTAGAAACATTTATACTATCTTTTATTTTTAATACAATTTCTAAGATACTAAATTTTTTAATAAAAGGTTTATATATTATCTTAAATAATTATTACAATTTTAGAATTTAAGATATGCAATATTATTGTAAGAAAAAATTATACTATATTTTATGATTATTTCAATTTCATAATTTTTATAATTAAATTTTTCAACATGAAAAATGTATGCTTTTTTTAATGATTAATACAATAACAAAATTTAATGTAATTAAAATTTAATACTATCTCAAATAATTATTACAATTTTAGAATATAAAATATTAAAAATTATCATTACAAACATTTATACTATATTTTATGATTATTATAAATTCATAATTTAAGATATTGAAACATTTTCTTAGAAAAAATTACACTCTCCCAAATAATTATTAATTTTTTAAATTTAAAATATTAAAAACATCGTTATAAACTCTTGTAATAACAGATTTTTTGAAATATTCTGTAAGTTGGTAGTCTACGACGTCGTGTTATGTAAACATGTAACCGTAGTTTACAAAACATACACCCAATATACACAGATATCCGCAGAATAAACGGAAAAACAAATTGGAGTAAAGCTCAACCCCAAGCCCTGTTCTGCCGTCCTCCTTCTGTTCACGGCTGCTCACGCCACTTCAATTGACGCAACGATCGAAGGTTCTTCTCCAATTCCTAATGTTTAATTATCTGTGCTATGTGGGTTTAGTAAGATTAAGTACGGAAAGCTCAAATTTTGATTTTTTTTGAATTTGTTGTTGTGTATATATGAGCTTTTGTATGTCTCTGTATGTGTGATTTGTAAGATTATGCACTTGTGATTCATAGGCCTGCGAGTTTTATATTATGCAATTGGTTTGCAATGTGCTTCATCAACTATTCATATTTAGATAAGAGTAGTAATATATGCACATTGATGAATTCTTTGAGGATGGTCCATACAGAGCAACATTCATATTTTCTATTAGAAGCATTTTACTTTTATTATAGATATAAGATATTCATATACCATAAGAAGCATGTCAAAAGGAACTATAAATTTCGCTGAATTGCTCTTCCTTGAAGTTCAACTCTATTTCCTTCAGACCAGAATCCAGGTTATTCTAGTAATGGATGTTCAAATCTAATGCCTCCAGAAAATTAAACTTAATCAACTGATCATTACTTCTCATAGCTTTTGATCTTTTCCATACTGGTTGTTCGACAATGTCACCTTCAGAAAGAGTGCATTTACGTCTTTTTCTTGCATTCACTTGCTCTACTGAACCACTGTTTTCATGAGAATGCATTTCCATTAGAGAAAACACTACATAAATTGTAATTCTGTTGTCTGTAATGTCAACAGTTTCGTGTTTTAGACAATGGTCTTCCTTTCTTCCAGAGCTTTCAAATGACGTTAGAGAACTGTCTAGAGAACTTCTAGTTTCCCTTGATGGATTGTTCTCGCTATCTTTTAAGATAGAGCCTTAGATTTCTGTTAACATAGACAATGAAGAACTAGGACATCCATTGTCAACCATTGATAGTAATTGAAAAAGTTCAGTTTTAGCAAGTTCCACTTCTGCAGAAGATGCATTACATCCAGAGAGTGTGTACTGTGCTTTAACACATAATGTGGGGAGTTGCAGGAGGGTTTTGTGTATGCATTTTGTTATCTGTATATTCCTTAGCTGATTTAATTTTGTCGTTAGGGTACTAATTCAAGCCGGATGTGTAATGGTAAAAATAAGTGTGTCAATTTAGATATTTTTAACTAAATGTCCAAATACATCTAAAATTTGGTTATCGATAATTTAATAATAAATATTACATAAATGATTAATATGTTCACGTAGTTATTTTAACTCTAACCTTACTACAATATCGTAATAGTAACAATTAAATAGTGCAACTTAGTAGCTCAATTAAATAATTTTATTGAATTTAATGTTATTCCTAATTTAATTTGTGCTAATATTGTGATCTTAATTTTTCATGTAAAAGGGATAAATGGCTCAACGTGAATTAATCCACCCCGGTCCTGTTAGTGCAGAGTTGCTCACTCGATAACATGAGCATCGCTCACAGTTAGTTTGGGATGGACAGGTAAATACTAGTTTAACTTTTCAAATACTGGTGACATGCATGTTAATAATAAAATCCTGACTCTTCCCGTGCTAATTTTTTTGCAGATCACACAGCAGCATTTACGCCTCCGTTCGGGCTTCAAGTTATATTGGGATACAGTTGCTGAAGTACCACCTCCACCATCTGTAGTTCAGGGCATTAGGGCTGCCGATTTTGAGAGTGTTTTTCTTACTGGGATGATGAGACATGATGCGAGGTTGATTACTGCTTTCGTTGACAGATGGTGCCCATAGACACATATATTTTATATGTATTTTGGTGAGGCCACTGTGACACTACATGATGTATATTATATATTAGGCCTCCGTAGTTCTGGGTGTCCCGTGTCTCTCATTGGAGGGCATATATTTGATGTTAGTTCAGTACATGAGGTTCTAGGTGTGGCCCCTGAGCCCGGTGTCATCGTATCAAATAATATAAAGATTAGCTGGTTGGTTCGGGAGTTTGGTATCTGTACACGCCTTGAGGAGGCTAGTGATCCTGATTATGATAATCAGATGTTGTTCCACATCCGTGCACATCTTCTGCTGATTATAGGGTCACTATTCCCAAACTCGTCTGGGAACCGCATTAGCATGCACCTCCTTCCATATGTGAGAGACCTTGATCAGATTGCTACTTTTAGTTGGGGGAGTGCTTGTCTTGCCTATCTATACAATCGACTTTGCAATTATAGCATAGGGAATGTCGTCGAGTTATGTGGGTCGATGACTCTATTGCAGGTACATGCCATTTTACTGTTTCCTGTTTTTGGAATTTTCTGTTATAATCTCATGGTATATTGTTTTGACCTATTTTGCGTTAGGTTTGGATATACGAGCACATCACGAGGCTAGTTCCTAGACATCGAGGAAATTATATCATGCGACATCCCCGTGCACTTAGGTAAATAACTATAGTACAAAAAATTACTCAGTTTCATACTATAGTACTAAAAATTGCTTAGTAAAATGAAAAATTGTTTCAGGTGGATGCTCCCGGTGGAAGCTGTACATGTGCAGAGACATTCATATCGCGGAGTTCGTTACGAGCTTGATCACATGGTTGAGTCTTCCTTCACATAGATGCCCTACGGTGACTCTGCACTGCAGGCCCATGACATCCCAACCGACGAGCTGCAGCTGATGAGCGCCCCCTCTCCCTTGATATACATGCGTATTGTGGAGTGGTGTTATACTGATCGCGTCACTCGGCAGTTTGGTTTTCTGCAGCGGATCCCTACTGCCTCCCCACACATTGGTCATCATACTTTCCATGACAGTAGCAGTGGGTGGCACTTGAGTATGGAGAATGTTATTGAGCGTTGGGAGCACCGCCATAAGGGCATCATTGCAGCACCGACATACATGTCTAACAGGAGACCCATCTCCGTTGATGGATATCGCACATGGTCTGATAGAGTTACTCGTCGATACATGATAAATCCCACTCTCTGGGCTTCTAAAGAAGGTTTTTTGGGGTCGCGGGGGCTTCTTCATGTAGCTGTAAGTCTCGACTTTTTACTTTCACAATTGTATAGGTCTTTTCCCGTCAATTCATGCCCTTCTTACAATATTTTATTTGTTGTCAAACAGGCTGAGGGTTTGTCTAATGCTTACCATGAGATACAACGTTCTGAGGTGGCAGCTGATGATCCTATTGTTGATAGACTGATAGTGCACTACAGGGCATGGAGGTCACACTGGATGACACAGGTTTCCATGTCCAACAGGCGAGACGCCCCCATCCACCTCCCATGGTGCCTACTGGACGTAGAATACCTCGTACTAGAGGTGGGAGTACTAGTCTAGCTTTTCCTCACCCTAGGCCAGCTCCCTTGGATGGATATGTACTGTGGGGTCGGGCCACGGCTAGGGGCGGATCAGCAGGACATGGTTTTATTGGATCTCCTTGGGAGCACACTATGCAGGGGCATGGGCATGGATCTACTAGATCTACTTCGCAGCATACATATCAGGGGTTTGGACAGACTTCTCAGGGGCAGGGATTTACTGGATCTCCTATGGAGCATACTTCTCAGGGTCGTGGCTCTATTGGTTCTCATATAGAGCATACATATCAGGGGTTTGGACAGACTACT
The DNA here is from genome assembly GCF_009905375.1 of Apium graveolens. NCBI lineage: Eukaryota > Viridiplantae > Streptophyta > Magnoliopsida > Apiales > Apiaceae > Apium > Apium graveolens. Next base: position 114,446,737 of record NC_133653.1, read on the forward strand.
CAGGATTTTCATGGTACTCATCCCTCCACTTTTCAGCATTCTCAGACAGATGAGGCATTCTGGGGTGGGACATATGGCAGTGGTTCTTCCTTTCAGACACCGGAGATGGGTTTTTAGCCGTTCATGTCGCATGATACCTCCGGGAGTAGATATACCTCCCCTGTTGTTCGTGATGACGATGATGATGATGACGAAGAGCCTCATGATGTGCAGGTTAGGCAGTAGCCCCCAGAACGGTGAAGGGCCAAGGTAAGATCTGTCACACCGGTGGCAGGTACTGTCGGTGATTGTCTACTCAATAATTAAAACAATTGCACCTCTTTCGTAGACTTTCTATATGTACTTCATTGTATTTGGAACTATTTGTTTATTTGTGCGACTTCTATTTGAATTTTATGAAATGAAGAGTACGCTGTCTTGTTCTAATTATGCCTCGAAATTCTAACATAGCAATTGCACATTACGTATTACATAAAATGGGAACATGAAAAACAATTACAGGATGACCAACCAATTACTTCTTACTTCTTATTTGTAGGTCTTTACGATTTAAGTGCATCCTCATTCGATTATCTTCTTCCCTAGCACGGAACAACGCTATTTTCAACTTTTGAGGGGTGCTCGCTGCATGTGTATGGTGCGTTGCTTTGGTATTCTTACTCCTTCCTCAACACATTGCCATATACTACTTTGGAGACATCCAACACGCCATTCTCACTCCCTCTGCATCGTTCTTACCGAACTTTTTGCGTAACGTTCATTCGGATCCATTGAGTACCTAAATTCGTCATCACAAAACCATTTCCTACCAATTGTTCGGTTAATATCATCAGGTGTATAACTCATTATTCTTCAATTACTACATTGTGCCAATGATGACAACACACTGTATTTATAACATAAAAAAACTTAATAGTTACTTGATTTGATAATATTTAAAATATCCAAAGAACCATGACTTTCCCAATCATACATTATTGACTTGCACGTTATTTCTTCTACATGATTTTATTACAAGCTTCTCAATAATGACATATATGTTGAACATGACAAAAATATGACTTGTCCAATCATATAGTAATCTATGTCATTTATTACATAACTTTATTTCATGTCAACTGTATTTTCCACCATATTTTGGCAGGTTATCCACTTTATCTTATCAGCAAAATTTACACATGCTTCTCAATAATGTCACTTTAATAATTATTCACCCAACAAAATTTCCTATATAAAACATTAAGCCATATGCAAAACGGCTTATAACATTACTACAATGTCATATAACATAAATCGGAACTGCTTGCCCATAGAAAGAGATGATGATTATATTAGTCTTAGGGTTGGTGATGCGAATGAGTACTTTGTCGGTGTACGTCGCGAATGGGCTTATCGACGCGAAAAATCCGACCGGCTGAGAGATGACCTGATTGCTATGGGTGTAAGAGTTCCGGTTCGTCAATCCCTTATAATATATTCTGAAGCCGGGGAAAGTCCTACTTGGTCACAATTTAGGAGAAAAGTGATTAATGTCGTAGCACGTATTAGGAAGGAAAATAATCGAATGTTGTTGCGTAGAGAGCTTACAGAAGCGGAGCAACACAACCTATTACAAAATCAGAACTACCTTTCCGATGATTATATGTCTGATGATTCCCTTTGAATTATGTGTTCTCCTATTTCGTACCATACTATATTTCTGTATTTATTTATTTATTAATGCAAACTTAACTTCAAACAAATATGCCATCGCATAACATCAGAGCAACTTACTATTTTCACTTATAAATGTTATTAAAATATTTATATCCTACTTTGATACAAGCCAAAAAAACGAATTTAAGAATTAATTGGAGTTAAAAACACAGGGTTACATAATAATACAAAAATAGAACACGTTACATTGTCCATAAACTGCGACAACACGATACAGAAATAGAAACTAGTACGATGCAACAATATAAATATTTGTTAACCAGCAATATAGCAAGCATGTCATTCATCTGTATCATCGGAGTCATCATCATCATCATTGGTGTTCCAGATATGGGAGTCGATGAACGCTTTCAATCTCTGCAATTCCCTCGATGCCTTCACATTTTCGCGCTGCAACTCACGAATTCTTGCACGATAGGCTACAACATTCATGTTAATTTCTTCCCTGAGCATTTCAATAAGACTTGCTGCACGGGGTTCAAACGGCTCCTCGATCCAACGTTCGTAAATACAAACAACGTCAGGACATTAGATAAAAGGCCTGCCTGCGTCAATACCCTTCCAGTAATGCACTCGAACAACTACTTTCCCACAAAAACAAAGGTCCATATTTGGGAGTGAAGACATAATTACTTTTGACGTTTGTGACTTCATGAGGTTGTAAATCTCTATTTATAAGTGATTTGGTAAAAAATACATAAATTACAAATATTGTCAGAGGTGTGTTCACGGGAAATAACAAGCTACAAATCACGGATAAAATTAATTCAGACACGCAATAAACCATTCACGCTTATAATTCCCTGATAAAAGTAACCACTCAAACCTTATCTACAACAACAAGCAATTTCAAATCACATGTTCACCCTTTATTCACGTGTTAAAGTGACTACACAATTGTTAGATATATTTGATAATGTCATGGCTAATATGTTTTATGTTTAGATTTCAGATCTTATTTGAACAGAACAAATCAGTACTTAACTGATCAGTACTTATACTGGAAGTCAGAACTTAAGGGATATCAGTACTTATGTTATCAGGAGATAGATATCAGAACTTAAGTGCTGAAGGACGATCAGATAAGGACAGTAGCTGATTAAAGTTAAGAAGATCAAGATAAACATAAGAAGAGATATGCATGAAGAAGGAATTCCGTGAAGAATGGAATACTTGGAATAGAAGATATCTGATTGATATATTTTAGGAAGCAGAATTATATTCCATATCAATTAGCGAATATCTTGTAACTGTGTAGTATATAAACACAGACATAGGGTTTACACTATAAGCGTTATCATTATCGAGAATATTATTTATTATAACCCTAGCAGCTCTCGTGATATTTTGTTCATCACTGAGAGATAACAGTTCCAGATTGTAACAGAGTTTATTGTTTAAATAAAGTTTGTTTTCTGTTACATAAGTTCTTGAAGTTTGATTTGATTGTAATAAACACTGTATTCACCCCCTCTACAGTGAAAGTGTGACCTAACAAGTGGTATCAGAGCTATCTGTTAACACACATACAGTTAAAGATCCAAACACAATCATGTCTGACACAGAAACTCCAACTAAGCCTACCAAAACTAAGGAATCATCAAAGACATCAACTCAGAGTCGATATGAGACTATCAGAGTTCCCATATTGAGACCATCTGAATATCCCATATGGAAGGTAAGGATGACCATGTTTCTGGAAGCAACAGATCCAGAATACCTTGATAGAATCAAGGAAGGGCCTCACAAACCTACCAAGCTCGCTGTTGTAGTTGCAGGTGAAGCAGCAATGACCGTACCAAAGGAAAAGAATGATTACACTGCTGAAGATATAGCATCTATTGCTAAGGATGCAAAGGTACGTCACTTATTGCATAGTGCCATTGATAATGTAATGTCAAACAGGGTAATCAACTGCAAGACTGCTAAGGAGATATGGGATGCACTGGAGACAAGGTGTCAAGGAACTGAAACAGTTAAGAAGAACAGGAAGACAATACTCACTCAAGAGTATGAACACTTTGACTCTAGGACTAATGAGTCATTGACTGATGTATATGATAGATTTGTCAAACTCTTGAATGACTTGTCATTAGTAAATAAGGAGTATGATCTTGAAGATACAAACCTCAAATTCCTATTAGCTCTTCCTGAATGTTGGGATTTGAAGGCAACAACAATAAGAGACAACTACAATCTTGATGAAACAACTCTTGATGAAATCTATGGAATGCTCAAGACTCATGAACTTGAGATGGAACAAAGAAGCAAGAGGAAAGGAGGAAAGTCAAGGACAGTTGCTCTCAAGGTTGAAGAGGAATCCCCCAAACCACCTTCCTCAAAGAAAGATAAGGGTAAAGCTCTTATCATAAAATCTGATACTGAGTCATCAAGTTCTGATAGTGATGATGACTCAGATTCTGAAAGCTTGCCTGAAACTGATGCTGATGAGGAGATGATGAAGCTGTGTGCTCTTATGGTGAAAGGAATCACAAAGATTGCATACAGGAAGTTCAGGAAGGGAAAGAAGTTTTCCAGGAAAGGCATAAGTTCTGATAAGAAAAATTTCAGAAGATCTGAAGGAAGAGGAGGAAAGTCTGACAGAGGAGATTACGCTAATGTTAAATGTTATAATTGTGGTGAAAAAGGCCACATATCTCCTGATTGCAAGAAGACCAAGAATGACAAAGGCAAATCTCTTGTCACAAAGCAGAAAAGCTGGACAGACACCTCAGACTCTGAAAGTGAGGAGAACTATGCATTGATGGCAAATGCTGATAAATCAAGTTCTGAGAGCAGTTCTGAAGCTGCTGAAACAAAGGTACCTCAGACTACTTATGCTTTTCATACTGATGATATTAATGAGTTGAGAAGATATCTTAAAACCATGTTTGTTAGTTATAGAGATCAAACTTTAACATGTGAAAGATTAACTTCTGAAAATCTTGCTTTTAGGAAAAGAAATGATTTCTTAGAAAAAGAGTTAGTCATGTTTCATCAAACTCAGCAGGATAGAGATGATGCTTTTTATGTTAGGGATGAAGTGCTAAAAATGAATGAATCTCTAAAAACTGAGTTAGAAAAGGAGAGAGAGATTATCAGAACTTGGACTAACTCTGGCAAAACAACTCAAAATTTGCTAAGCAGTGGAAACTGGAAAGAGGGCTTAGGCTATGGAGAAAATAAAAAAGGAACTGTAGAAATTAAGCCTGTTGATAAGCAAAAGCCGAAGTTAAAACCTGTTAAGTTTGTAACTGAAAAATCCGAAAATGAGAAATCAGAAGTTAAAAAGGAATTAGCTTTTGACAAACTAAAACAGGAAAAGACAGCTGAAGTTAACATAGGCTTAATGACAAAGAAGCAGCTTAAGCATAAGCTGAAAGATGTTAAGAATGCAAACAAGGTAAAATCACCTAGGAAAAACAGGAATGGAAAGGAAGGTGTGAATAAAAGCAATAACTATAAATCTGTTCCTAATGCTCCTAGGAAAGCATGTCATAACTGTGGAAGTTCTAACCATCTGGCTTCTTTTTGCAGGAAGAATAAGAATATTAACTCCTTATCTACAAAGTCAGGAGTTAAGAGTCAGTCTGTTAGATACAAACCACAAAATCCTTGTTTTCATTGTGGTAGTTTATGGCATTCCATTTATACTTGTAAGGAATATCATAGTTTGTACTATGATTATTATCAAATAAAACCTTCTTTAAAGAAAGTTTCTGTTGTTCCTTCTAGTATAAGTTCTGATAAGAAAACTGTTAACATAAAATCTGATGTTAAATCCGCTGCAAATGTTAACAAACCTAAAAAGGCCAAAGGATCCAAGCAAGTCTGGGTCCTTAAAACTAATAATTAGTGGTCTTTTTGATTGCAGGGCAACAGGAAAAATATTTTAGTTCTGGACAGTGGATGTTCAGGACATATGACTGAAAATAAGGCCCTGCTATCAGACTTTGTGGAGAAAGCTGGCCCAAGTGTTTCTTATGGAGATGGCAACATTGGAAAAACTTTGGGATATGGCAATATCAATCTTGGGAATGTCATTATTAAATATGTAGCTCTGGTCTCAGGACTTAAACACAACTTACTGAGTATAAGTCAAATCTGTGACAGAGGTTATCATGTTGATTTCTTTGCAGAACATTGTGAAATAGTTAGTAAATCTAAAGGAAAAATTGTTCTGAAGGGATTCAGGCGTGGTAACAATTATGAAGCTAAGCTTTCAACAAGTTCTGATGGTTCTGCAATCTGTTTAGTGAGTAGAGCCTCAACTGAAGAAAGCTGGAATTGGCACAAGAAACTCTCTCATTTAAACTTCAACAAGATAAATGAACTGATCAAGAAAGATCTTGTGAGAGGACTGCCAAAATCAGTGTTTGTTCCTGATGGTCTTTGTGACTCATGTCAGAAGGCTAAACAAAGAAAATCTTCGTTCAAGAGCAAGACTGAATCATCAATTCTTGAACCTTATTATCTACTTCATGTTGATCTATTTGGTCCAGTGAATGTCATGTCTATTGCAAAGAAGAAATATGCGTTGGTCATAGTAGATGAGTTCACCAGATACACATGGGTGTATTTCTTGCACACAAAAAGTGAAACTGCATCTATCCTGATTGATCATGTCAAACATCTGGATAAATTGATCAAAGATTCTGTGAAAATTTTGAGGAGTGATAATGGCACTGAATTCAAGAATTTGATAATGGAAGAGTTCTGCAAAAATCATGGAATAAAGCAGGAATTTTCTGCTCCTGGAACTCCACAGCAAAATGGAGTTATTGAAAGGAAGAATAGAACTCTAATTGAAGCTGCACGAACAATGCTTGAAGAAGCAAAGCTTCCAACCTATTTCTGGGCTGAAGCTGTGCAGACTGCTTGTTTTACTCAAAATGCAACACTCATTAACAAGCATGGAAAAACACCATATGAAATGGTGAAGAACAAAAAGCCAAATCTCAAATACTTTCATGTATTTGGATGTAAGTGTTTTGTTCTCAAGACTCATCCTGAACAGCTATCCAAGTTTGATCTAAAAGCTGATGAGGGAATCTTTGTAGGATATCCACTTTCTACAAAAGCCTTCAGAGTCTATAATTTGAGAACAAAAGTGGTCATGGAATCTAACAATGTCTCTTTTGATGACAAGAAGATCACTGGACTTGAAGATTGCATTGATCATGATAAGCTGAGATTTGAAAATGAAGATTCATATTCTGATACCTCAAGTCCTGACAGTCTACCACCTGATACTGTAAATTCTGATGGATTAAACTCTGATGTTATTGAAACTGTGGTGACTACGTCAAAGGAAGATGCACCAATGCAGGGGGAGCATACTCAAGATATTATCACATCTCAAGAAGCATCAGAACATGCATCTGGCTCTTCAAATTCTGATTCGTCAAGTTCTGATAAGGCAAGTACTGACAGTGCTGAAAATCTAAATACTGAAGGATCCAACTCAGAGAGCATAGTTTCAGGGGAGCATCAGAAAATGAAACCGAAGACAGCATGAATCATGGGGGAGCATCCAGTTCTAGAGAAAATCTTCCATCTGCAAGGAAGTGGACAAAATCACATACACCTGATTTAATAATTGGAAATCCTGAGGCAGGTGTCAGAACTAGAACAGGTACTTCGAATGAATGTCTTTACAATTCTTTTCTCTCTCAGTCTGAGCCAAAGAAAGTGGAAGAAGCTCTTCAAGATGCTGATTGGGTGCAAGCAATGCAGGAAGAGTTGAATGAATTTGAAAGAAACAAAGTCTGGACCTTAGTGCCAAGACCCAAGAATAGATCGGTTGTTGGTACAAAGTGGGTATTCAGAAACAAAACTGACAGTGATGGCATAATTGTAAGGAACAAGGCAAGGCTGGTTGCAAAAAGATATTCTCAACAGGAGGGAATTGACTATGATGAAACATTTGCTCCAGTTGCTAGGTTAGAAGCCATAAGGATATTCATGGCTTATGCTACTCACAAAAAGTTTACTGTCTTTCAAATGGATGTGAAAAGTGCTTTTCTCAATGGAGAATTGAAAGAGGAAGTATATGTTGAACAACCTCCAGGCTTTGTAGATTCCAAACATCCAGATTATGTCTACAGGCTTGATAAAGCACTTTATGGACTTAAGCAAGCTCCTAGAGCATGGTATGAGACTTTAGCTCAGTTTCTTCTGGAAAGTGGATTCAACAGAGGAACTATTGACAAAACATTGTTCTATCTCAACCATGGCAAGGACTTACTTTTGATCCAGATTTATGTTGATGATATTATTTTTGGGTCTCCAAATGACAAACTTTGCAAAAAGTTTGCCAACCTAATGCAGTCAAGATATCAGATGAGTATGATGGGAGAACTTAGTTATTTTCTGGGCCTTCAAGTCAAGCAGAGTGAAGAAGGAACTTTTATTTGTCAATCTAAGTACACCAGAAACTTGCTAAAAAAATTTGGAATGCAAGACTGTTCAAGTGCATCCACTCCCATGGCCACTGCAACAAAACTGGATAAGGATACTGGTAATTCAGTAGATATTACTGATTACAGAGGTATGATTGGCTCACTTCTCTATCTAACTGCTAGTAGACCAGATATCATGTTTGCTACCTGTCTTTGTGCAAGATTTCAAGCAGATCCAAGAGAACCTCACTTAACAGCTGTAAAAAGAATCTTTAAGTATCTTAAAGGAACAGCTGATCTAGGATTATGGTATCCTAGAGAATCAGATTTTAAATTAATAGGTTACTCAGATGCAGATTTTGCAGGTTGCAAAATTGACAGGAAAAGCACAAGTGGTAGCTGCCAATTTCTTGGAGGCAGGTTGGTTTCTTGGTATAGCAAGAAACAAAAGTCAATTTCCACATCAACTGCAGAAGCAGAGTATATTGCTGCAGGAAGCTGCTGTGCACAGATTCTCTGGATGAAGAATCAGTTACTAGATTATGGGTTAACGTATTTCAAAATCCCTATTTACTGTGATAATCAAAGTGCTATTGCTATGACAGGTAATCCAGTTCAACACTCTATGACAAAGCACATCAGCATCAGGTACCATTTCATCAGGGAACATGTGGATGAAGGTACAGTGGAATTGCATTTTGTTCCCACAGATCAACAAGTAGCAGATATCTTCACAAAACCACTGTGTGAAGCTACCTTTTCAAAATTGGTAAATGAACTTGGAATGATTTCAGGTTCTTTCTCTAAATCTGCTTAAACTTGTTCTATGTTATCAGACTTTATGATCAGTATTTACAGAATTAATCTTTTTGTATATTCTGTGCATTAATTGATAAATGTCTTTAAGTACTGACTGTTGTCTGATATATGTTTCTAAACTCTGATAAGTGATATGTCTGTTTCAGTAACTATTCAATCCTATGAGGATAACTGTGCTAGATACTGACCTACTAGTCTTCAATAGACAAATGATCCCATGAAAGAAGTAATTATTTCTGTGGAAATCTTATGACACAAGCAAATTCTAATAACTGAGCTTAGTTAAGTTTACTTTGTATATCTTATTACTAAGTCACAAATTAGAATAATGCTACTCATCTGTTTAAGTTCTGATTCTAGTAAAACTGCTGAATGTACTAAGTGCTGATAAACCTCACTTATCAAAAGAAGAAGAACAATAATCAAAGAATAATATCAGGTACTCCTTTGAGATCTAGAGTAAAAATGTGAAAGGGACGACCCAAGTGCATTGCTGGTATTAAGTAAATATGCATTAGAAAAGCAAAATATTTTCTTGGTGACTTTTCACACTCTATGATTACTGGAGAAATACTCTGATAATAGCATAAATTCTGATAAACAGTCGTGACTCACTTACACTGAGAAGCCTCTGTAAAATAGAATTTCAAAAGATGCATAAAATTAGCACAAAAACAGTAGAGGTGAACTCATGCATGAACTCATTTATCAGTAGGTTTCAGGATAATGGCAGCTCTTTAGCAAAATTTTAATTATGACTTATTTCTAAGATGTACTGAAGTAGATCAGACTTTACTCTTTGTCTGTTATTTAGCTTAATGCACACACACATCACTCCATATGAATGATGAAATTTCTGTGGTGGTCTATGTTATTTTAGATCAACAGTCATTGTGTCACTTTTGCACAAATTCTGAGGACAAGTTCTAGTTACACGTTCTGATGATTAAGTTCTGACGTTCATAACTAAGAACTTGTATGAGTATTTACTAAGATAGATATTCCTTGTTCGAGTTAAGACATTATGTTCTGATGACTGTTAAGTTCTGGTATAGGTCTAAGTTCTGATTTTTCAGTCTAACCCTTTACTTGACTTATCTGTGAGTAAATTTGGTAACAGTCTCAGATTAATTTCGAAATGTTGAAGTGGAAGATTAATAGTCTATGGTTAAAACATAATGGCACTCGTCCTTGAACAGTTCACTCTTGTTACATGTGTACATTCCTTTTCCAATGACTGTTATTCTTTTTCAAAGTCTAGGGAGACGAGGTAGAATTAATTCTACCTGTCTGCATTCAATATCTTTGTGTCTCTTGGCATTCTCTTGCCTATATATGCAACCACTTCACATCAGTCTTTCCATCACATTCTTCTCACACACTTATCCTCCTTCTTCTGTCAAAAACACAATGGTTCGATACAACATGTTTTTGAACACACAAACCTTCACAATGGAGCTCAGTTGTGCCGAGTGGCAGCAGGAGTGGCATATAACAGCCATTCCTGAGGAGATCTGGGACTCTGTCCCACAGGAGGTGCTGGCTCACCTTCTATTCTTCGAGATGGATTACCATCGCCATCTGGAGCGCCTGGAGGAGGAAAGGCGGGAAGCTATCCGTCAGCAAGAGCAAATCATTCGACTCGCTATCTTGTTTGTCGAAGATAGGAAGAGGAGGATGACTTAATCTCATCTTCTTCCTGTTCTTCTTCATCCTCAGCTTTGTCAGGCTTCTTAGCTAGGACTAAAGCTGTTGACGTTAGGATTAGAAGCTTAGGGAAAATCTTGTATTGATGTAATTTCTATTTCATATATGTATTGACTTGATATATTAATGAAAACTGTTTTTACTTCAAGATTTTATCTCTGAGTTATTTTATCTGTGTTGTTAAATCCTGCTTGATATTCTGATGACCATTTAAATTTTGTCTTTATTTAAGTTCTGATTCTTTGTCAGCACTTATTCATCGAAATTATCTCGGTCATTTTTAACATGATTCATTTTCAGAATATTAATGTTGCAGTGAAAAACAATTCAATCAGTGCTAACGGTTTCAATTTTGAATTAAACCTGTGTCTCTTGATAACTGAAATGGTTTTTCCTTGAATCAAGGCAACTGGATAAGTAATCATTCCTGTTTTCTCGAGCCCAGTAACTATCCGTTATTACTGCATGTCTGACAGGTGTCCAACGGTAACATTTTTCTTCGAGTATAAGAACAACAGAGAGAAGATTTCTTTAATCTTTTACTTTCTTTATACTTTATCTCTCTTCTTACTTTTACTCTCTTTCTCATTCTTTCTCACGTTGTTTTTTTTCATACAGACATTATCTCACACACCTAACAGGCATACTTGAATTTCAATATTTTTTCACATGGCACCAAAGGATTTAATCATTGATGGAGCAAAGTTTGTTCCAAACAACTATGCTGCAATTCTTGATCATGCTGAAGCTCCATCTGAATTGCATTTTGTGCAAGATCTTCTTGCACATAGTGAGGTTGGGTACGCCTTAACTCAGCCTGAATTATTTTCAAGTCAACAAGTTCTGCGGTTCTGGAGGACTGGAGTTTATGATGATGGTGGTAAACGAGAAACTCCCAGTATTATCTTCCAAGTGGGTGATTCTTCCTATGTAGTCACTCCTGGTACAGTACGAAGAGCATTACATCTTCCAGAAGATTGTACCTTCTCTATACCAGAGGAATCAGAACTTCGGGGGTTAATGACTGATTTGGGATATGAAAAGAGTCTGACGAAACTTGGACAGTTGAAACGGGCTAATATCAGAAGAGAATGGAGTTTCTTCTTCGATTGCATCACCAAGGCTTTTGGCAACAAGTGTTCAAATTTTGATGCCATCCCAATTCTGAGTCAACACATCGGATTCCTCAGTCTGTGAAACAGATTCTGGTAAATGCTGATCCTGCTACTTATAAATCTGTTTACTCAAATGTTCAACCAACTCACCATAACCAAAATCCATCAACCTCAGTCCCTACCTCTCATTCTACTCAACCTACCCTCAGAACTTATCTCAAATCCTATCTCTCCACTTCACAGACTGCTCAACCTTCTTCTTCAGCACCTACTGTGAAGCCTACATCCTCTAAGCCAACGAGAACAAAGACTGTTCCTCAAACATCTCAGAAGAAGAGGAGGATTCCTTTGAGAGATGAATCAGATTCTGAGGATCAGATTCCCTCTTCAGAACCTATGATAAATGAAGCTGAGAAGACAACTTCTCAGAAGGATTCTGCAATTGGGGGTTCTAGGCTTCTCAAGAGGCTTAGACGTATGACGGTTCCTGCAACTCCCAAGGAATCCAAATCAACAAGGAAGTACAAGAAACAGAGGGCACAGAGGCCAGTTTCAGATGATGAGGAGGAAGCAGCTAAGGAAGGGGATCAGGAATCTCTGATCTCACAAGACAAGGAATTTGCTCCAGTCACTTCTTCTCCATCAACTCCATCTCAGGAACCTGTATCTGACAAGGCTAATTCACCTTCTATATCTCTTGTTGATCCAGGCACAAGTGCTGAAATTGATATTCAGAACTTGGTTGTGCCTGAAATACTTTTCTTAGAAGCTCCAACAGCAAATAATCCTTCCACAACACCTGTTACTGATGCTGTTCAAACTCCTGAGTTATCACTAACACCTTCTCTGCATCAAGATGATGATCAGATTTTAGGTGAGCATCAGGATATGGCTGTTGATCAGAACTTAGTATCAGATCAGCAATTAGAGGATGTTGAAGCCTCCATTGCTACTCATACAGTTGTCTTATCAGAAGATACTGATTCTTTAAGTTCTGATGCTGCAAATGTTGGAGATACTGGTGAAGCTGCTACAACTGTAGATGCTGATGAAGCAGGTCCTTCAGGACATACTCCTCCACTGACTCTTCCTAAGTCTGAACTGCTAAAGGAGTTTGTTATCAGGGATGCACCAGTACCTTGGAGTGAAACTCCTGCAGGTCAGGAGTGGACTAAGGAATGGAACTCAGTTTCATGTGTTCCAAATGCTTTACATCTTGCTGAGCACTTGACTAAAGCTGATGAAATGTTACATTCTGATGATTTTAAAATCCAGCTTAGAGTCACTGCATTGAGTACTAAACATCTACAAGGTCTTCATTCCAACACTCATGCAGAGCTACACAAGATTCAGGAGAACTTTATTAAACAGGAACAAGTTTGGAAACTTGATAAGAAAAAGTTCTTCCAACCTACCATTGACAGGGTTGCTTATATTGAGAAAACTCAAGAGAAGCAACAAGCTCAGATTGATCAAATTCTGACAAATCAAGCTTCTCAGCAATCGCAACTTACTGAAATCCAGACCTCAGTGGAACTACTTATCTCTCTTTTATTACCTGCTGATGCCAAAAAGGGGGAGAAGGTAATTAAGTCCAAATGCAAAACCAACAAGTCACTGCAAGGAAAGGATGATGGAAAAGATGACCAAGGAAACTCTGGAATGGGTAGTGGTCATAGTCAAGGTAGAAGGTTTACATCAAGACAAGCTAGTCACAGAACAAGTTCTGATACTGGGAAAAGAATAAGTTCTGCTGCTGGTAAAAGGATAAGTTCTGATGAACTTCTAGATCTTGATGAGGAAATGTCAAGACAGTTATTTCTTCAAGAAAATCCAGGGATGGACTTGGAAAGTTTAAAGGAAGAAGAAGCCAGACTTAAATCAGAGAAAGTCACATCTAAATCTGAAGCTTCTGGTAAAAAGTTACTTCCAAAACCTAAAGGCATTGTGATCAAAGAAAGGATACGTACTGAAGAAACTTTGGCTAGATCACAACCACAGATAGATCCAAGATCCAAGGGTAAAGAAAAGGTTGGTGAACCTATCAAGCCTTATGTACCTCCTGAGGAAGAAGAAATTACTGATGGAAAAGATAATCTTGCTCTGACTTCAAGAAAAGTTCTTAAAACAACCTCTGACATGGCTCAAGTTGTTCAGAGTCAAGAAATTGTAAGTTCTGATATTCAGAAGAAGCAAGTAACCTCTGACAGTGCTCAAGTTAACTTGATATCAGAAAATAAATCTAAAACACTCCTACCAGGATTCACTAAAGCAAAACAGACTCAATCTTTGAAGACTACTTCAAGTGGTTTTGAAGCAAGAGTAGTTACTGGAAAGGAAACTAGAGATAAAACTGGATTGGGAAGTGCTGATGAAAGAAGAGTACACAACACTACCGATGATCCAACTTCCTTGAGTGAACCAGGTATTGGAGCAACTCCTGAGAGATTGAATCAACTAGAATCTGTACAGATGGTTTACCATACCTACTTGAAAGAATACATCATGTTGTATTTCATGACAGATGGTAGGGTTTATCATATAAGACAAAATGCCATTCCATTGAAGTATTTTGAAGAATTGGAGCATGTATTATTCTTACTTCAAGTGGATGACAGAATAACAGAGACTGCTGCAAACTACTTAAAGGAACAGATTCAGAGACAGAAAAGACTTTATTCTGTTAAGTCTGACAGCAGATATGTTCCAAAGTACAGAAATCACAATGGTGATATTGTTGATATGAAGCCTAATACTGCACAGATCAGAACATATCTTGGTATTAAGGGGCTTGAATTCAATCTAGAGTCTAACAAAGCTTATGTCATAAGACTAGATCGGGAGTTGAGAAAAGCAAAGATTAATGATCTCAGAGCTGCAATATTTCAAACTGGTGAAGATACTGCAGAGCTTAAAGATGTCAAACGGAGAATGATTGATGAACTCAGATATGCTGAGAAATGTTTGTTGAAGAATTATCTCAGAACAACTCCTGACATCAGAGAGATCAGAAAATGATGAAGCCAAGTCGAAGATCTACAACTGCTTAAATTCTGATATTTATACAGATTGAAGTTGTTATCAGAAGTTGAATTGGTAAAAACTTTAAGGACTGTAAGTTGTAGTTATCTTGTCTATTTCTCATGCATTTGTACTTAATGTTTTTGACATCATCAAATATCTGTTAAACTTGTATATTTTGTTAATTTACAAGTTGGGGGAGATTGTTAGATATATTTGATAATGTCATGGCTAATATGTTTTATGTTTAGATTTCAGATCTTATTTGAACAGAACAAATCAGTACTTAACTGATCAGTACTTATACTGGAAGTCAGAACTTAAGGGATATCAGTACTTATGTTATCAGGAGATAGATATCAGAACTTAAGTGCTGAAGGACGATCAGATAAGGACAGTAGCTGATTAAAGTTAAGAAGATCAAGATAAACATAAGAAGAGATATGCATGAAGAAGGAATTCCGTGAAGAATGGAATACTTGGAATAGAAGATATCTGATTGATATATTTTAGGAAGCAGAATTATATTCCATATCAATTAGCGAATATCTTGTAACTGTGTAGTATATAAACACAGACATAGGGTTTACACTATAAGCGTTATCATTATCGAGAATATTATTTATTATAACCCTAGCAGCTCTCGTGATATTTTGTTCATCACTGAGAGATAACAGTTCCAGATTGTAACAGAGTTTATTGTTTAAATAAAGTTTGTTTTCTGTTACATAAGTTCTTGAAGTTTGATTTGATTGTAATAAACACTGTATTCACCCCCTCTACAGTGAAAGTGTGACCTAACAACAATCACAGTGATTTTTTCAAACTTCAATACACACACTGAGTAGTCATTTCAAATTAATTGAAAAAAGAAGCATGTGACCTTTGCTGACTATTCATGACAACATAAAGCAAATTGCTTCTGTAATTTTGAAATAGTTACTCCAAAGTGATGTGCCAAAACAAATAAGTGATAAAGTATGACAATAGATTTAGGCACAATGTGACCTTTGCTGACTAATCGAATTTGCATGTGACTTAGAAGATACTATACTGATAATAGTAACCACTACAAAATTACTTATAAAAGTAACCTCCGAAATCTTATTCGCGTGTTGAAGTGACTATACAATTACAGTGACCTTTTTTACTAAATGACCCATAAATCTAAGAGGATAAACAATGAGTCCAAAGGGATTCCGACTTGGATGTGACTTATCATATACTTTAACTGATAAAAGTAACCACTACGAAATCACTGATAAAAGTAACAATTGAAATCTTGTCAACAACAGGGGGCAATTTCAAATTGCTTGTTCAATCTTCATTCAAATGCTAAAGTGACTATATAATTACAATAATTTCGTGCAAACTTAATAAACACAGTGAGTAGTCAATTCAAATTAATACAATCAGAATGCATGTGACTTATGATTTAACATGTTGGCAATTGAATCAAAGGGATAATATGTCAATCAAAAGTGATGACCACCAAATCTGCTAGGATAAGATGTGAATCCAAAAGAATAAGGTTGCCTTAAATTTTTGCCTATAAATACCAATTTCCAATTGTCATCTCCAATATAAGTTTATAATCTCATACATATTTATCTTAACCATTATTGTTATGGAGAGACAAGAAATATGTTTCTGTGGCATGGAACCCGAGATATCTAATATGTGGACCGGTGAATATGTCGGTAGGCCTTGGGAGCGGTGTGCTAGCCGGAAGTGTGCTTACTTTGTTTGGCTCGATGAGCCGCTGACAGACCATGCTTTGGAAGCTGTTCACCAACTTTACAAGGAGATGGACAGGAAACACTATGATATGAAGATGGAATTGTGGGCATATTATCAAGAGAAGTTGGTTGCGATTCGTGCTCAGGTGATTGAGAAGGTGCGGGAAGTGGAAACCACCATCAACAAACGCTCAAATTTAATAAATTCGAAGTTTGGATTGTCCCCACTTATTTTCAATCTAGCTGTATTTTCAAGTACTGGTGCTTCGAAGTTGTTATACTTTCAACCTTGAAGTTGTATTCGAGATAACAAAAAATTCCTACATAATAATCGCATTAAATATTTCTACTTTCCATTCATTTTATAACAGAAAACAAAAATGGAGCATAGTAATCTATACTACGTCATTCTATAAAATTGTAATTTCAAATTTAGTATGCCCATTCTATGAAAAATATATTTTACCAATTTACTGTATTATTTCTAACTTTTTCCTTACTTTCTTATCATTTTCGGGTGCCTAAAAATCATTTATCTAATTTTTTTTTCTTAAATTGAATTTTATTAGTCAAAGTAGTCTACAAATCTTACTATATAAAGTTATAAAATTTAAAATTTGGAGTAAATAGCTATATTTTTAAAAAATTTAAAAATCACTCTTCGTTATACTAGTTCACATTTCTTTACAAGGTACCATTTTCGGGTGTCAACAAATATATTTTCATTAATTTTTTTCTCTTCATTTTTTCGTCAACCGGATATATTGTACTTTAACTACAATACAAGGCAAAAATAAAATAAAACTATACGAATATATTATGTTTACAAATCCTCTCAGAAACCTTGTTAAACCTGAATATATGCTTTGTTCGGTTGGAAAACAGGGGGAGAGCAAAGTAAACAAAAAAAAAATTAAATACACACTACGCCACTCTACGTCACTTGAAGTGGCGCAGCAAGAGGCGTAGTGAGCTAGTTTTGCAAAATTTTGTTCAAATAAGCTAGTTTTGCAAATACTCGATTTAAGTGACCCAGAAATGCAACGGATTCCAGAAACGTACACATATTACCGGAACATCCATGGTTTTAGGGTATGCATGGTAGGACATTACTTTTCATTGAACCTGATCTCATTACCAAACCAATCAGAAAATCCAAATTAATAAAGTTTTATAAGGTGAAATAATAAAACAAAGCGTAGCAAAATAGATATTAACAATATAGTTGGGTAATGCGCTTAATAAAAAAACAAAGCAATTAACTATTTTCAAAAAAATGCTGAAAAATTATAAAACCGTTTCTTAACGAATTAATTCTGATTTTCGAAATCTATAACTAGAATTATAAAAAAGAGGAGGAGATACTTGGCTGATGTGATGTAGCCCAGGTGAAAAAAATTATTTTTTTTAATAACCCAACCCGTATATTTTAGAGTCGGCCGACGAAATTAGCGCTAACTTTTATACTCTTATTAGTTGTACTAACTTATAACCCGTGTGATGCACAGACTGATTATAATATTTATAATTTTATTATTTTGTTATTTCGTAAAACTAAATTATAAAAATAATGGTTATATATTATTGAATTAATAAAGTTAAAATATTTACGTATTATTTTATATGTATTATATAATATTGAAGGATTCTAAATTTCAATTCTTAAAATTAAAAAAAGTATTTTCTTCTTCTCTAACCTATATGGCGGGTGTAGGGTCTATACGATAGTGGGAGTCTTGAATATAAGTGTATATGGATGATTTGTTATTATTTTTTTAATTTTTCCTTGATTTAAAAATATTTTATTATAATATAATTTGAATTAATAAAATTAATTTTGGAAGTGTTTGATTTCCTATTAAGAAAGAAGTTGAGTGCTCTTAGATATCAAGCTCCATTATAATTAATGGAGTTTATAGTTATATTAGATACATGATTTATTTATTTTAATTAAATAATATTTGTTTAAACTTTTTTGGAATTAACATATTTTTTAGGAAGGTGTTAATCGACCGATCAAACGAAATCATATTTCGTTTATAATAATAGTATAGTATAGATAAATAGATGGCTCACAGTTCACAGTTCAGGTGATAAGATTATGCTGGTTCCGGCCTTATTTATAAACGAAAAAACGAAAAATATTTGAGTGTAGATACAAAATTTAACTATTTTAGCATGATAACAAGGACAGGAAATAAATATTTAAATATTATTGACGAGTTTTTGCAGCAATGTTATGTCATCATTATCCAACTTGAATAGGTGACTGCATGGACTGATCCCAGAAACTTCAACCGGAAAGTACAGCCTAACTCAAACACAGGTTTCTCTTCATTACAATCTGTCTGGTATTTAGACACACAAACTGAGTTGGTCAACTCTTAGATTTTCAATACTAATGAGTCAATAAAAATACATTATGTTTATTTAATCCTCCTCTCTCCAATCACAACTCAATTGTTTTAATAGCCAACTCAGTTTAACTAAATAAAAGAAGGCTAGTACAAAATTTGTATGTATAAGAATCCAATCACACTAGCCATCCTTTCCCACTAGCTATCTTTTTTTATCATTTCTTAATCAAACTTACAAAATTAAAATATTTAAAGTGCCCTAAGCACACAAGAAGAGATTATTATTGTATTAAAATGAAGCATTGATTAGCATGCCATTACTCATCAATGATTACCAGTCTATATACTGTGGGAGCCCATAATCTTCTAGGGTCCCCTTTCCTAAAGATTAGGATATATGGTCTTAAGTTAGATTTTGTCATTGGTTAAGTGAGATTAATTAACTTTCCACCTTAATTTAGATGGTTTAAGTTGATTAGTCATGTAGCACTAGATTATATAATTACTCAATTAGCTAATCATAGGGAAGCAGTTGTGTTACATTTGTTGTCTGCTTGTCAAATAAGGTTGTCAGCTTTAAGTTTAACTATGACTATGATTGAGAATTAAGATAAGCATTATTCTACTTGCATTAAAAGAATGGAAATTACGAGGAGTGTAAATTGGTTCCCATAAAATGATACGTGTCAAACAATAACACAAGTTAAATCTCTTCTATATATCTATACTATATTATAATAGGCGGAATAGAGATAATTTGGTTTAACGGTTTGATTCAAGGATAATTCCCTAATTTTAATTATTGCAAAAATAGATAAATAGTGTTATATATCTAATAAACTACTAAATTATTAAACTATTATTAAATATAGTATACTTATCCTACTAAACTACGAATACAACTTATCATATTATTAAAAGATATAAATAATAGTGTTACATATCTGCTAAACTACTAAATTGTTAAACTACTAGAAATAGTCTATTTATTCTACTAAATTACGACCACATGTTATTCTATTAATTTTATTATAAATTTATAATCATTATATATTTATATAAATATTTTAAAAATATAATATAACTTGATAAATAAAAATTTAAAATATTAATGGAAACCCGTGCATCGCACGGGATTTATGCTGGTATAATATAATATAATAGAAGAACAAGAGTATAATTTTATATGATTAAAAAGTCTCATTAAACAAATTAAATTAGTAGGAATCGAACTCAAGCTATTTCATTAAACTATACAACCTCTTATCACTATACTATATTGTCACATGTGCTTTTTATCATACATATGATATGTAAGTGTGCTAAATGAATATTTTATTTAACTTTAAAGATATTTACTTGAATTCCGAAAAAACGGATAGTTTGTTGAATATTTGTACAGTTAATTTTAAATAACTGAATTCCAGATATAAAATTAAGCATAATAGATAAATGGATTATTATCTTACTTATTAATCATTTTTTAGTTTGAAAATATATCTCATATATTTTTAACATATTTTTTATTATAAAAAGTAATTAAAATGTATATATATAATTTTTTAAAAAATATTGAATATAGAATCGCTTGTATATAAATAATCTATATTGGTATTACATATTTAGATAAGTATAACGAGTCAATTCATTTTAGAACTTGGCCCATTGTTCGAAAAATACTCGAAATTTGACTACATGGCCCAGCCGAAAAACATCGTCACATTCTACGTTTGGTAAATTTAAATTACAAGTTCGGCAAGAATATATTACCAATAATGTGAAATTTTTCAAAATCTCATGTTAATATAAATTAATGTGTTTGAGGTCTTTACATGATCAAGTCAATTGATTATTTATATTAAAATTACTAACTTCACTAGTAACGCATTATTATTTTTGAGATTTGTCCCAATTTTAAGAATATTTGAAATTTGAAATGAGATCTCGCTAGATTTGTTAAAACTACGATTATATATTAAATCAATTTATTTTTTATTTTTCACTTAAAAAAAACTAACTTTTTAAAAAGAATTCGTTTAGATCAACAATATCCATTGATCAAGATAATATTGTACAAATATTTTGAATTATTTTAATATTTTGAATTATTCAAATAAAAGTTATATGTATTCTTTATTGTAGCATTTGATTCAATGCATTTTATATTATTTAAGAAAAAAACACATATTGTTCAATAATTTAAAGAAATTAACCGGTTCAACTCATATTTATAAAACTTTATCGAACTGAATTTTTTTAATTTTAAAAGAATAGTATAAAATGTTATCAAATTATTATATGAAGAAATATTAGAGTCGTAATAAAAGAAACTTAAAAACGGTTTAAATAACAATATAAATACAATATTTCTTTCGAATTCTTGAAAAAAATCATGAATATCAACAATATATTTTAAAAATATATAATTCATCTTTATATTACAACCATGATTGATACCCGGTTGCGTAAAAAATAGATATGGATTGTTTGTCAGTGATAATGTGAATACCATATATAAATTATAGTAATTTATTTATTACATAATTTTAATTTTTGAATAACTATAAATGCATGTTATTTAAGTAATCAATTATCTCACTATATGTTAATAATGATTATACATGTACATAAATCAGATATTTAACATATAAATAATTGAAATCATCATAATTTATAAAGAGATGTGACGTACAATAATTTACATGTTAACACACACACTTACATATAACTTAATTTTACCTTGTTAACAGTAGTGTAAATAAAAAACTAGCATTTTCTCATACATACATATGTTGAATTTCAAAAATTAATATTTAAAATCAACTTTAATATTAACAATAATATAAATTTTACATTATTATATATTATGAGTGCAAGTCATTTTGACTTCAATTATGCATTTTTTATTTTTTTAAATTGGGTAAGTTAATTGTAAGTTAGTAGTTAACTCAGTAATAATATAGAGCAGTACATATAGTTTATTTAAATAAAATTCAAGATTCTGGTCAACTTTGTATTCAACATATATGTTAATTTGTAGCTTTTTATTTGTAAACATACTAACGACATTCGACGGATTAAGTTTAATCGTTTCGTTTTAAACGTACATATACTACCCTGTTTATATTCATTCATTAAATATAAAATAACGGGTAAGAAAAATATAATATAATAATAGTTGAGGGGATATTCACTCCTAAAAGTGAGGAAGCATTTGAAACTCCTAATCTTATAGAGGGGGTATGGAGCTTGTTGGAGAGAAATTTTATCTTCATTTCATCAAATTTGACTCAAGAGCCTATATACGGATATTGTTGGAGTTGCTCTACAAACATTATAATTGCATGATGTATAAAAACACTCTAGAAAATGACCTGTGCCTCGCACGGGTTATTATGCTAATTTTAGTTATATGTTATAATAATTTCATTTTTTTTTAATTCTAATAAATTAATAAATTAAAATCAAACTTTTTCTTTAGCTCTTTTGATATGTTATTATCTAGGAGTGTAATCGATCAAATCCGTCACGCTTGGCTCGAACTCCATTAAAAATGTTAAGACTTAACCTCGACCTCGTTTTCGACCGAAACATAAATTTTAAGCTCGAAATTAGACTCGTAAAAAATTTGATAGGCTCGAGTTCGGCTCGAAAACTCGAATCGATTTCGCTCCATAATTACTAAATTTCTAATTATAATCGACTCAACTCGAGTTCGATTCGATTAAATATATAAAATATAAATAAGATATTAAATATTTATATAAAAAATTAAATATCATAAAATCTCGATAAAACGCGTGAAATTTATTTGCGGAATAATCTGAATCTAGAACCTGGCTTTCTAATAATTCGAATATCTCAGAATTTGGCTCAGTTATTACGGATAGCAGAGCTGGAGGAGCTGACGAGCCCAACTATTCTGCAAGGCGCAGATAGGAATATTTACGAAGTACAAGGGCGTATGTACAATACCAACACTTGAATCTTTGTTTCATCTCCTCTAGGTTTCTCTTTTACAACCCCCCAACATCAATCAATACGCTACTCAAATCCCAAACCTATATACACATATATACATACAACTTACACTTATCTCGTCCTTATAAACCTCCAATTTTTCTTTAATTTTCGCTCCAAAGGTAAATTATGTATATATATATATATATTGTTCTAATGCTTGTGTATCTATAACTATGCAATTTTAGTCACTAGTAAAAATTGTACACAATTCACAATTTATTCTCAAGCACTTAATTTTATGCAATTCACCAATTTTATGTTTTGTTTTATTTAGATAATAAATTGCTGCTTTTGTTCTTTTTTCTAATGTTTATATATTAATAGCTCGAAATGCTTGTTTTTAGCTTGATTGTGTATCAATTGCATTGCGTGAATTTTGTAATCCACGTGGATCATTAGTAACTTGTACATTTTTTGACATTCCGAATTGTTATTTTGGCATGATTAAATTATGGATGCTAGACTAGTGGCGGTGTTTTAATGTACTACATTGCTCTGTTCGTATTTAGTATCGATTGAATTTTGACTATATGAAGGTATGTGTTGCCACTTACTAATTTAGATACCGTTCTTAGCTTGTGAACCTTTCTATTGATAATGTTTGGTATTTGTGATAATGTATTTACTTGTTTAAGAAACAGAAGGAGTTTATGTAAGAACGGAATGTGAGGTATTTTTAATTTAATTACGATATTACTTTGTTTGGCGCAAACGACATTTACTCTGGACACTAATATGATACGCAGCACAAATTTGGTTTTTCGGGTTTTTATAGTAATATTTGGATTTAGGCGTAGTTGAAGTAAAGTAGTTGTAAGATCAATTAGGAATTTTAATCATCTTGTATTAATTAAATTTCTAAATTGCTATCAAGTTTGTATAATCGGATGAGATGAAATAGTTTGTGGAAGCCAAAACTATAATGAAGGTAATATCAACGTGTTTATTGGAGGTTATATCTTTCAATTGTTGAGGGATGGTGAGTGGTAGTATTTTTCAATTTTCTGAGCGACGTAGCTGTACTTTTCTTGCATTTCACGGGCTTTTAGTAAGGTAACTTTAACCAATTGAACTAATGTCAATCGAAGCAATGTCCTAAATCATTTGCTCCATTTGTCATTTAGTGACTAGTGCTATGAATATTATCTAGAGCTTCGAAGTAGTAACTCTATTCTAGTTATTTTATAATGACATATCAGACATGACACACCATTTGATAACTATTTTTCATACATTTTTTTGGGCCTCTTGAGGGAGATTTGGATTATTTGGTGTGTGGCTTGAAGATGGGCCTGGATTAACTAAATTGTGTATTCATTTTGGGTTGATAAGACATCTTTTAATTTTTGAAGCAACCATTGTCGGGCCCAAAGTAACTGCCCCTATAACTCTTATAAATTTTGGGTTGATAAGATATTTTTTTATTTTACTAAATAAATCCATAACTATTTTATTATCCGTGTTAAATAAGCATATAAATTCTTATACTCACATAAAATTATGGTATATGTTAGTATAATAAAAATAAAGAAATTATCAACATAAATCAATAATTAATTTTATTAAATTTTAAAACTTTCTTTCCCTAAATATACCAAATTAGAAAGTCGTAATCTCTTTCGAAAATCTAAAAATTAAATTAAAAATTTTAAAAATTATATAAAATTATACTTTTTCTTTATTTTTAGATAGTGATATTAATTCCAACCAATTTATACATGTCCACGACATTTACATAATTAACATAAAACCAAAGTAATAATTATAAATCATATACTAATTTAATCCAAACATTTCGAATATATGTTTTACTTTTTTAATCTATAATAATCTACTAAAAGTATAATTATTTTTTTTTACTTTTTTTTCTTATTTTCTAAATAAACATAATAAATTTTCCAGCTGTCACAGTAGATTCTTTATGCTCCCCCATCTTTTTCTAAGCTCACATCACTCTCTAAAATTGTTCTAATATTCACACATCCTATATATATATATATTGATTCAATTGGGTTTTTTTCTTACTGCTGCTCCATCCACACACAGGTACTCTAATTAAATTCTTGTTATTTTTTTTTATTTTGCATTTATGAATTTGTGTTATGAACTGTGTATATTGATTCTGTTGCTTTTGCATGGTGAATTGTACTATTATTGTTGTTGGGTCTTTAATTAAAATTTGATTCTTGGTTCAAATTAGCTTGTTACACTTTTTTGAATAGTTTGATGTTACCATGGTCTGTATTTTGGTTTGTGAAGTTGAATATTGGGAATTGACTGTGAACCCTTGATGGGTTTTACGTAAGGGGATGAATTGACCTCGAAAGTTATGATTTTTACTCTGTTGGAATCGTCCGGTTGCGTTTTTAGTGTAAAAGGCGGAATCTTTAGATGAATAAAGGGTGTGGACAGGGCCAAGTGAGACCTCTTTGGTTGGTAAATTCTGTCTAATTGAATTTAGACGATTCTTTGGCTTTTATGCACAAGTGATGGTAACGAGCTCTTGGTTGGTTTATAATACATAATGTATTGCTATTAGTATCAATCACATTGAGGATTGAGCGGTACACGAGTTTTAAAAACTAGTAGTATACCATATGCGATTGTTTCTTGATTTTAATCGTACACATTGTGCAGTCAATGATATACCAGTTGAATATCGCGAACATCATATACAATCTGTTTATTAGTTTTCTGCTTGTTGCCTAGTTGTGATTACTGGTATTCTGTTAGCGACCTTAGAAAGTACTATCTCTTTATGGATTTTTACACTTAGATTGTTTACAGACTAACCACACAGCAGCCGCCGCCTCCTCCGTTCAGCAACATACAGGTCCCTCCCTCCCTCGGTCTCCCTCTCTCTCCCCACTCCTATGTATGTATCTATTGATTACTTGTAGAAATTTCTGAAGATCTGTCTGCTACTACTGCTATTTTGTTCTTCTTTTTTTAATTGCATTATGTTGTTTTTTGTTTTAGACTGTTATAATGTTCTTGCTTGTCCTGTTTTATTAACTGATTTGAGTAATTTCTTAGACTATAAACTGCAGACTATTTCTTAGATTGTTAGGTGAATTAGTGAGGTTGTTGGTGTAGAAAAATTAGTTTAGATGATAATACTATTACTACCATGCCAAACACTCCTGGGTGTTATAAGCCTGGTGAAACAAGAGTCTCGGATTAAAATCTGAATATTCTAGTTAAGATAAATATGATTAATACTTTGTGGTTTGACTGATTAAATAATGATGATTAAGTAGCTAAGTACTATATGAATACTGTGAACTCTTACTTGGTGAAGATAATTGTTGCTGTGTAATAATATCAACCGAGAAGAATGCTTAGAGCATATTAAAAACTATTAAAAATAAGCAACACATTTAAATTATATTTAGTTATTTGTATTAAAAGGAGGAAAAAATATAATAATCAAAAACTATTAAAATTCAAAATTGAAATACAGTACTTAAAAAAATAAGATATATTAAATAAAAGCAACAATTATATTGTGCTAATATTGAAATACAATTATATTAAATAAATATAAATAAAGTGCTAATATTGTGATCTTAATACTTCGTGTAACAGGGATAAATGGCTCAACGTGAAGATATGTTCAAGTGGGATATTTAAATAAAAGATATGTTCAAGTAACCCAGAAATCCAACGGAGCCTTACATTTTCCCATCTTCTTCGATTTCACCTCATTTCTTCTCTCCCTTCTTCCCTTCAACGTTGGGTTCTTCATTTTAAATCGACAGTCTTCATTAATTTAACGTAGAGTTTCTTTCTCCTTCCTATTGTCAGTTTTATATCTGCATAATATGGGTGGTTCTCCACTTTTAACCGGAAAGTGCCGATTTTTGACCGGAAATTGCTGATTTTGACCGAAAATACTAAAAAACGTTTTCTTCTCCGATTTCATTCTATATTATCGCTAGGCTGCCTTACAGCGATTTATCGGCCGATTTATCGGCGAAATTGCCGATTTCTATAACACCGGATTCACAAATACACAAAAAATGGTGACAATTATATCTTCACTTTCCTGCTTAACCCATCTTCCAAAACCCCTATTCACACTTTTAAAACCTTTTAAACCCAGACCTCAAAAACCCAATTTTTATTCACTCATCTTCTCACCCAAATCATTATCTACTCTATCTGCTCATAAATATGGTGACCCATTATCATATAAACAAACCACAAATCATGATTTGGTTATTCTTGGCATTGAAACTAGTTGTGATGACACTGCTGCCGCTGTTGTAAGCCATTTCTTGGAATTTTGTTGTGTGTGTGAGTTTGGGTTTTTTTGTTTGATTTGTTGTGTGTAAAGATTGTGTCCTTGTGTTTTTATAGGTTCGAAGCAATGGTGATATTCTTAGCCAAGTTGTGTCTTCTCAGGTAATATATGTACAAATGCTCGTTACACCACTTTGGATTGATTTTTGTGTAATTCTCGGGTTTTTGTGTATTTTTTTCCTAGTTAGCCTTTAGGTAATTTTTTTGTGTGAGATGAGGTACTTGTTATTCTTAAGATTCATGATTAACAGCTACAAACTTGTATATATATGTGTAGATATAACTAAGGATAATCAACAATCATGGAGGAACTGAGATCTCCCCATTAGAGATGAAAGGTTTTGAGATTTTATCAGATCTAACTAACTCTCCAGGAGCTAACCAAACAGAATATATAGACAAGACAGAAAACGGTTATGATAAACAGTTTTCTCTATTAAAGTTAACTAGTAAAGCCTACTTATCAAAATGTGATAAGATAGGGGCAATATTCCCCCCCCCCCTCAAGTTGAATGTCGAACATTCTAGCTGGAAAGAATCGACCAATGAGCTTGACAACCAAGGCCTTAAGTAAAGATGTCATCCAACTGAGAAGAGCTTAGATTGTAAATTGGAGAGATGAGGTGTGACTGAACCTGTTCCCGAACGAATCAAGAGCGAAATGCTTTGTTTTGGGATGAAAACTAGATATACGACAATGTCAAGAGCAGCTTGATTGTTTGTGTGAATAACAATGGGCAATTGTTGAGAAATATTAAGTTCTGACTGAAGCAAAGTAATCCAAGTCAATTCACACGCTGTATCTGTAATAGCACGGAGCTCAACTTCAGCCGTGGAGCGAGAAATAACCTTTTGTTTGCTAGAGTGCCAGGTAATAAGGGAAGAACCAAGCAGTAAGCACATCCCAGTAATGCTTCTGAACATGCCTGTAGAATCCAGACAAGAGCCCCAATCACTGTCACAGAATGCAGACAAAATAAGACTGGAATTAACGAAATAAAAGATACCCCGAAAAGGTGTAGCTTTTAAGTAACGGAGAACCCGTTGGACAACCTGCATATGTGGAACACGAGGCTTCTGTAAGAATTGGCTTAAGTGGTGGCTTAAGTGGTGAACAACAAACGCAATGTCTGGTCTCGTGACCGTGAGATAGAGAAGTTTTCCAACAAATTTCCTGTACGGAGTAGGATCATCTAACAATTCACCGTTCACCGTCATGAGGAGAAAGCTTGACATGGTGTCAATAGGAGAGAGAGGTTTGCAATCCTCGAGGCCTGCTTCGACTAGCATATCATACACAAATTTGTGTTGATGAATATACAGCCCCTCAGTAGTGCGATGTAATTCCAAACCCAGATAATACTTTGCTAAGCCTAGGTCTTTAATAGTGAAGGAGGAGTGCAGAACAATTTTGACATGTGTAATAAACTCAGAATCTGTCCCAGTTAATAAAATGTCATCGACATAAACTAGAGCAACAAACAAACTACCACTTTTATAAGTGAAAAGTGAATAATTTGCAACAGTTTGCACAAAACCAAGACCCAATAAAACTGAAGCTAAATTTTTGAACCAAACACGAGAGGCCTGTTTGAGCCCGTAAATGGACTTATTCAATCGAGAGACTGCATTTTGTACCATGTAAAGGGCGCCCCTTTGGAATTTCCATGTAAACTTCCTCCACTAAATCTCCGTGGAGGAAGGCATTATTAATATCCAACTGGTGAAAATCCCAGCCTTTAACGGTAACTAAAGCCAAGAATGTACGAACCGTAGGGGTGTTTAACCGAATGGGATAACCGAAAAAATTTCCGTTCGGTTAACCAAATTATAAAATTCGGTTCGGTTTTCGGTAGTAAAATTTCAGGAATTCGGTTTTTCGGTAATTCGGTTTTTTACCTTGGTTAACCGATAACCGAATACAACAACCAAAGTTTTATATAATATATCAATATACAATATTAATAATACTGTGTCTGTAAGTCTGTAACTAATATACTTATATTATTAATATTACTATAGTACTTCTCCAGTTCTCCCAAACCAGACCCCAAACCAGACCCAGACCCAGTTCCCAATTTCCCATCTCCATTCAAAAATCCATTGATTCAAAACGACCCAGTTCCCAATTTCCCATCTCCATTCAAAAATCCATCGATTCAAAACAGATTCCACTCCAGAGTCCATCGATTAGGTCCACTCCAGAGTGACAGAGTCCATCGATTCAGAGATTTTTCCAAGGTATTCGATTTTGATTTTTGTAAATTGATAATCATTTTCATTCCATTTCCATACGATTTTGTGATGTTAGTTCGATTTTGTGATGTTAATTCAAAAAGAAACATAAAAAGTTGTGAAGACTGAAGCATATGAAATATCAAATATATATATATATAAATAGATATACGTGGCTGCTCTTAATACCGTGGTTTCTGTACAGGGAGAGGGAGGAGAGTTATTATTCACCTCATTTTTTTGATTTTGAATTGTTGCATATGTATACAAAAATTATAATTTACAATTTGTTGAATTTGTGAATTGTGCATTTTATATTATCAAATGCTTGTAGGCTGTAAACTTAAATGTATTGGCCTGTAACTTCAATATTTTAAATTCTAATTGTAAACTTAATACTGATTGTAAACTTAAGCATATTTTGTTAAATTTCGGTTTCTATTTTCGGTTTCCGGTAATAACCGAAATGGTTATTTCGGTTTCGGTTAAAACCGAATACATTTCGGTTCGGTTTTTGGTAGCATTTTTTCCGGTTTCGGTTAACCGAAAAAAAATTCGGTTCGGTTCGGTTTTAACCGAATGCACAACCCTAGTCACACAACTAATCCATTATACACAACAATACCCCCAAGCTATAAATCTCACTTTCTGCGATTCAACTTGGCAAAAGTTTAAAAAGTTGTCCAACTAGACTCCACAACACTTGATCAACCCTTCAGATTCAGTATTTCACAGAAATCTGACCGGTTACTCACACAGACAATCTATCAAACACTACTATGCACCAGTTAAACACTGCACAACAATTCTCCAAGTCAATTAATCAAACACTTGTAGTGCTTGAATAACAACACAATTCAATAAGCACAATTCCTCAGGACTTAAGCTATTCACAAACAATTACTGGAACACCATGACAACTAGTAACAACACAACACAACAGAGACAATTCTCCAGAGTTCAACAAAGACAATTCTTCAGAATTTTCTGCTTCAATTTACTGAGTTAACTCCTCAGTGTCAATTGTCTCTGTTGAACTCTGGAGAATTGTCTCTGTTATGTTGTGTTGTTACTAGTTGTCACGGTGTTTCAGTTATTGTTTGTGAGTAGCTTAAGTCCTGAGAAATTGTGCTTATTGAATTGTGTTGTTATTCCAGCACTACAGGTGTTTGATTAATTGACTTGGAGAATTGTTGTAGAGTGTTTAACTGGTGCATAGTATTGTTTGATAGATTGTTCGTGTGAGTAACCGGTCAGATTTCTGTGAAATACTGAATCTGAAGGGTTGATCAGTTGTTGTGAAGTCTAAATTGTTGGACAACTGTTGAAACTATTGCCAAGTTGACTCACAGAAAGTGAGATTTATAGCTTGGGGGTATTGCTGTGTAGAACGGATTAGTTGTGGTGACTACGGCTATGCATTCGGTTAAAACCAAACCGAATTTTTTTTCGATTAACCGAAACCGAAATAAGGGAAAAAATGCTACCGAACCGAAATGTATTTGGTTTAACCGAAATCGAAATAACCATTTCGGTTATTACCGGAAACCGAAAATAGAAACCGAAATTTAAGAAAATATGTTATAATTGCAAAAAACTCAGACAATGTTTTAAGTTTACAATTAGTATTAAGTTTAAAATATTGAATTTACAGGCCAATACATTTAAGATTAAAGCCTACCAGCATTGATAATATAAAATGCACAATTCACAAATTCAACAAATTATAATTTCTGTATACATATGCAACAATTCAAAATCAAAAAAATAGGTGAATAATAACTCTCCTCCCTCTCCCTGTACAGAAACCACTGTATTAAGAGCAGCCACGTATATATATTTGTTATTTCATATGCTTCAGTCTTCACCACTTTTTCTGTTTTTGTTTGAATTAACATCACAAAATCGTATGGAAATGGAATGAAAATGATTATCAATTTACAAAAATCAAAATCAAATACCTTGAAAAAATCTCTGAATCGATGGATTCTGTCACTCTGGAGTGGGCCTCTGAATCGATGGACTCTGGAGTGGAATCTGTTTTGAATCGAAATGGGAAATTGGGAACTGGGCCTGGGTTTGATTTGGGAGAACTGGAGAAGTACTATTGTAATAATAATAATATATGTATATTAGTTACAGAATTACAAACACGGTATTATTAATATTGTATATTTATATATTATATAAAATTTCGGTTGTTGTATTCGGTTAACCACGGTAAAAAAACGAATTATCGAAAAACAGAATTCCTGAAATTTTACTGCAGAAAACGAACCGAATTTTATAATTTGGTAAACCGAACTGAAATTTTTTCGGTTATTCGGTTCGGTTTTCGGTTAACCGAACCGAATGCACACCCCTAGTGGTGACTGAATGAGTAGAATTTTAGTGTGCTTAGAAGCTGGCTGGATTGAAACTCTTGGAGTTTAGGATAGGGGTGGCTGTTGGTACAGAATGAAGGAGGAAAATGAGGAATCCTATAATGCACTCTTGCAGGTGGTCCAAAAACAGTGTGTGCTACAAGGAGAAGTCAAACAAGAGATTTCATGAGTTGGAGGAATTAATTGAACTGGTTACTCAGAAGATGGAAAGATTAAAAGAGATGAAAGCTAAGAAGAAATGAGAAGCTAGATTTGTGAATCATGTTGTTATATCTAGCTCACCAGGAAATAATCTACTCAAACTATTAGACCATCTCAATTTAAATTCTCCAAAGTTTGATGAACTGCCAGGTGAAGAGAAAGAGGATTGGCACTCTGAAGAATTCATTTGTATAGCTTTGGGACTGGAGGATTTCTTTCAGCCTAAACAGAGTTTTAAAAAAACCAATTCTATTGGTGCTAAGATGTTGGAGTGCACACCTGATTTCACAGAGGAAATCTAATGACAAAGAAGATCTAGATGTGACAATGAAGTCAGGGCCAGAGTTTCAAATGCCAACAGAATTGATGCATCTACAAAACTGAGAAAAGTATCTTCATTGTTTCCTACAAGCAGAGACATTGTTGAGACTTTCGATAGCAAAAGACTTGTCAAAAAAATTTTAACAGCTGAATTTTCTTATGATTAGGGTATGAGGTCTAGCAATTCTTGTAGGGACAAGGTGCTTATCTTTGATCCTGGTGGTCTGGTGCAAAACCTGCAGTCAGAAGCTGTTAAAAACAAGTTCAAAGATAAATTTAGGAGTGAGGTGACACTGGAAGAAGCTCTAGTGAAAAGTTCAGTTAGTGCACAATTTAGGCCTTGGGAAGATAGTAGTTTGAATTTCCAGTCAATAGAGCAGCTTGTAAAGGGACCTTCTCAGTGGCAAAGGAAAGTGTTCATCATTGGGACTGTGAATTCAGCTACACTACAATGCCAGAGTACTCAAAAAGTGATTGATCAGTTTGATAATATTGTTAATGAGATAAATCAACAATATGTTTTTTCTGGGGAAACTGAGATGATTGTAATACCATACCTGTGCACTGTGCTGGAACCAGGCAGCCTTGAAAATACAAGGAGACTTGAAGATTATGATATTTCTAGGAAAAGGGTTTTAATGACCATCTTTGATCCAGGAGGGTATATAATTGGTGCCTGCTATGTTCAAATTATTTGTGCTACAGCTGTAATTCTGCATTCAGCGACTATTGCAAGTGGTGAAAAGCAACTGCAAATGCATGATCCACCATGAGGATATGGTGGCATTTAAGGAGGGAGGAATGTCAGGATTGACATATATTAGTATTAGTTTGGGATATTAAGTAGTTCGTAGTGAGTATTGAGGCAATTATGTCTTTTAAGAAGTAGTTAGTTACAAGCTAGTAGAGTCTATAAATAGATCTATCAGTTGTAATATCAGATTATGAATTGATATATGAAAATGGAATCTCATTCCAGCACTCTCTCTCTATAAGTGCTTTCTCTCTCTAAAATTCTGGCTTGTTCTACAAGCATTCTCTTCTCATCGTAAATCTAATCTGATCTGATCTCTTCTGTTTCTCATCTTATTTCTTCTGTTTCTCACCTACATTTCTGCTTAATCTCTACTGTTTCATTGCTATTTAGCTGTTATCTTACTTGTTAATTCAGAAAATACCAAAAATAGACACAAATTAGGTCAGAATCTCACTTGATCCTGACAGAAACATGTTGCTTAGTAGGCAAAAGAATAGTCCAGATAGCACGAGAAAAATCATCAACGATAGTTATGAAATAACGACAACCATTATAAGTGGGTGTCCTATACGGGCCCCAAACGTCACAATGTATTAGTTCAAAAGGACTAGAAGCATTCGATAAACTTGAAGAAAACGGAAGCTTACATTGTTTTGCTAATGGATAAGTAGTAGAGGACTCAACAAATTTAGTACTTGAACAATGGGAATCAATTACATGAGTTTTGAACAAAATATTAGCAGGGACATGTTTGTGCCAAAGAGAATACGACGAAGTAGAAGCAATGAGGGCTGAAATAGCATTGGTATTGCAGAGTTGGTAGAGACCTCTACTGAGATTATCAAGAACCAATGCCTTCGTCCGGTATTGGTCTAGCAAATAACACGTGCTGGATGTAAAATGAATGGTGGAAGCCAATTGAGAGGACAATTTATGGACTGATAACAGATTAAAAGTGAAATAAGGGACTAATAAAACTTCATGGATAAGAACAGAGTTGGGATGAAGGAAAACAGAACCAATATGAGTAACAAGAGCACTCTCCCCATTAGGAAATTTAACAGTTAGTGGTGTGACTAAGAAAGTAACATCTTGCATAAAATCAATGTTGCAGCACATGTGGTTCATGGCCCTGGTGTCTAAAACCCTTATGTTATGTGAAAATTGTGCAGAAGATAATAAGGAATAAGCAGTACCTGCCAAGTGTGTAGCAAGGCTGAAAGAAGTTGGAGATGGAGTGGAGAATGGAGGTGGAGTGTTGAGACATTTCATAACGGAATGCAGCTGAGTTTGAAGTTCTTCTATCCTGGTAGTAAGAGAAGCAGAGTGAGAGACGGGAACTGCATCTGCACTAGAGTGTGACTGAGAAACCTGAAGAGCAGCAGGCTTTGAAGGTTTTTGCTGAAATCTGGAATGTTGAGGTCTGCGTTTTCCTTTGTTATTAGGATGAGCCGGATGGTCAAGAGGATAGCCTATGAGTTTGTAGCATTTTTCCTTAGTGTGATCCTTCATATGGCAATGAGCACATTCTTGAACACGAGCAGGGGATTTGTCACTAAACTTGTTAGGAATATAAGGAGAGGGACTGTGACTTGATGAAACAGAGGGCATATTAACCATCATAGCAATGGGTGAAGAAGTAAAACCATGGTTTTGTCTCTGTTTTCCTCTTGTTTAATAAGCATGAAAGCTTGATTAACACTAGGCCAAGGAGACATCACGAGAAGTTGGCTTCGAGCAGCAGTATAGCTTGAATGAAGTCCCATTAAAAACTGTATGAGACGAGTTTTTTCCATCCGTGATTCCCACTTTTTATTGGAAGTACAGGTGCACTGAATGGCAGGTGATAAGGCTCGAAGCTCATCCCAGAAGCCTTTAAGCTCGTGGAAATAGAATTCCACAGAAACATCCCTTGTTCATGTTTAAACAAAGCACGTTGAGTTTCGTAGAATTTATGACCACTAACTGCTGAAAATCTTTCACTCAACTCATTCCATACTATTGCAGCATTGTCCATGTAATTCATACTGTTACTAATGTCATCACTGACAATATTCAAGATCCATGTAATGGCCATGTCGTTGACTCGACGCCAATGAGCATAAAGAGAAGAAACACTAGGAGCCACAAACTCACCAGTATCAATTACCAACTTATTTTTGGCAGATAAAGCAATCTGCATAGACCTTTTCCAGGATGCATAATTCTCAGATCCTGTGAGTTTCTTAGAGATCAAAACCATTCCAGGTTGATCGTTATTATGCAAAAACAACGGATGTGCATTATTATCAATAGATGTGGAAGAATGAGTGTTGGCGTTTGTGTTTGAAGGAGGTGTGTTTGTGTATCTGTTTGAAGGAGGTGTGGTTGTATTCATTGTGTCAGATTGTAAAACAACTCGAGCTAAGTGCGATTAAGAGGTGAAGACGTAGATGACATTCAACGAACGCGAAAAGCAACACGATCTCAAACAACAAGATGAATATGATCATTATCAAGCGGAAACGATTACAAAACTCAAACAGAAACGATTACGAAATTGATGCAATCGAGATATAACTCAATTAAGCACAAAGCAACATCGCTATATCAGCGATTCATCAAAATTCAACAAAAAACGTGAACTACCAGAAACAAGAAACGATAAAATTGAGATGAAGCAGGAATACGATCAAACAGTTTGTAGGCGAAATGAAAACTCACAAAGCACCAACCGATATGTCTAAGAGATGAAGATGACGCAGAGAAAAAAATTGTCGAGATGATTGCGGAAGAGAAAAGCTCTGATACCATCTTAAGATTCATGATTAACAGCTACAAACTTGTATATATGTGTAGATGTAACTAAGGATAATCAACAATCATGGAGGAACTGAGATCTCCATTAGATACGAAAGGTTTTGAGATTTTTACAGATCTAACTAACTCTCCAGAAGCTAAGCAAACAGAATATATAGACAAGACAGAAAACGGTTATGATAAGCAGTTCTCTCTATCAAAGTTAACTAGTAAAGCCTACTTATCAAAATGTGATAAGATAGGGGCAATAGTTATAAGCACAAATGAGTGTCAACTTGATAATTCTTCTGAAATTGTACGAAAGTAATGAATCAATGACCCAGGGGGAACTTGAAGATGGTCGGTTCTTCTTTGAAAATTTTACAAATAGCTTGCTTTACTTTGTACATGAACACACAGGGATGGCCCTTAGTTGATGAATGCATTTCTTTCTGCCTACTTTTATTTTTCGGTGTATTTGATTCTTTGTTGATGGAAAAAAATATCTTGGTAAATATCTCTTATGCCTCCAATATCTCCGACGGCATAATTTCCTTAGTCAGCGTTATAATTACAAAGAAGAGAAGAACCTTTTAACGTCTTCTGGTTTTTATTATTGTGTGACTAACACTACACTTAAATCAAGGGAGATTTGCTTGCTAAATATGGAGGAGTTTCTCCTAAAATGGCAGAAGAAGCACATTCACAAGTGATTGACCAGGTATTGTAGCTACATTGTGTTGATTATCTTTACTTTATTAAAGGTGCTTCTATGCCATCTCAAACACCTTCCATCTCTCAAATCCTTCACGAATATGTTCATATTTTCTGTTTGCTGTCTACAGGTGGTTCAGGAAGCACTCGATAAAGCTAAATTGATTGAGTCAGATCTTTCTGCAGTTGCTGTTACTATTGGCCCTGGTTTAAGTCTATGTCTACGTGGTAATTGATTTCTATGCTGGTTCTTAGCAGTTACAATTTTATTTAGTTACTAGATGATATTTTTTTGGGAACACGAGGCTTCTCTTAAACAGATATATCGTTTCATGTATACATGTAGTTGGAGTGCAGAAAGCTCGGAAACTTGCTGCTAGTTATAGCCTTCCTATTGTCAATGTCCATCATATGGAAGCCCATGCTTTGGTAGCTCGGTATGACATCTTGAAATTCAATAATCTAAAGAAATTAATTTTATACTTTATGTCAATTTTAGTTAATTGTTATTTTATACAATCTCATTCAAATTTGCCGTGACAGTCTCTTGATATTTTCACAAGTTTTTACTGCGGTTAATAACTTATATCAGTCATAGTTCCAAAACCTTGTTGAACCAACTTCTCAAATATTTGTTTTGAAGCATAATGTAATTAACAATCTCAACTTTCACTTTCAACTTTCGGTCTTTTTAATTATTCTTCTCGCAGTTATTTTGTTTCTAAAATAGACAATTGCCTGAAATAGTTACATATTTTCTTTCTCTCGGTCATGCTGTCACAGTCCCACTTAATTGTTTATATTTTGTCTTCGTTAACAATAGAGTATTCAGATGCTTTTACCTAAAAGAGTTTTTCTTAGCACATATGATCCATTTAAAATGTCTAGAAAATCAACATGCATTTAGACTAAGATTACATCCAGACAGGGTTCAACAGTGGATCTATCATAAAATTGATATGTTTTTTTGCTTCCTCACTAAGACAAGCGTAATTATTTTAAATTTTAATGATTTTTGTAAGAATTAACTGGGTGGGCAAGGTATACTTGTATGATTTTGTGGAAAAATCGCTGAATACTTGTTGAAATGATGTATATGAAGATGGTAATAGAAGTAGATATTGAAATAAAGACTAAACTCTGAAATATTCTATGGTTTTTGACAGGGCGATCACCTAATTTCGTCGTTTATAAACCAATGTCTTTTTTAATCTTTGTAACAAAAAAATCTTTTGTCGGAAGTAAGAGGATACATGAAATCATGAATAATTAGAAGCTTGATATATGGAAACAATGCTAAAGTCATTTTTTTCTAACTTTCAATTCAATTTTATATCCAAACCCCCTTATGCACTCATCTGGTAACCAAAAGAGATGCAAGATTGAAATCCTTTCACTCCAATAATGGAGCAGTGGATCGTGGATCAAACATTTCCTTCTATCCTTGAGACACAAGGTATATATCAACGAAAGAGCACCAGTATTTTCAAGGCTTCCGCATGCACCTGTCTGTCTGATTAAAGCCCATAATCATGATAAGTAGCTACCCTCTACAAGTTGACCCCAGTAACGTGCACACCCAATCATCTTACAGTTTTATCAACGTGAAATGGAATGACACCCATATTGTGGGATTCAAAATTATGTGCTATATTTTGTGAACAAGACAAGTTATATGTAATTAGATATGCATGCACATGCACATAAATTCCTTCTTACCTTACCTTCTCATATTCATTCTATTTAGGTTAACTGAAAGGGAGGTGCAATTTCCGTTTATAGCCCTTCTTATATCAGGTAAGAACCTTAAAATTGATGTTTTTACATCAGCATTATATATGTCAGTATGTTTCTGTGCCTTCAATTTCTTGTGGAGATTCGTAAAACTCATAATTGATTTCAATAGTGTTGGGGCATGTGGAGCTCTACTTTTGGAGCACTAGTTCTTTATTTTAATATAAAGTACTTGCCTTATTTCCCCCAAAGATTTCACTACTAAAGATGGTTATATACTATGGAAGTCAGGTTCGTATCTAATCCTTGCGAGCTATTGGTTTGTGCAAACTATGATAATTTGGTTGATTGGTTAACATCTTCCTAAAAGTTTTTAGCATCTTCCAAAAAAATTTAAACATATATAATTTATTAAAAACTTAATCCATGTATCAAACAAAACTATCAACTCTTTCCATAATAGTTAATCTATACTACTTACACTCAACTTCTTCCTAAACTCTTTTATTTGGAGTCAAACTCTTCCAAATTTATTTAAGCCAATGATACAAGGAAACGGGAATGTGGCCACAAATTGCGACCCAGTTCGTTCGTCCTCGATCCCGGAACAATCGCGAGCGGAAACGTTGCGGGTCGTGACCTGAAACGCCGGTAGTGATGAACCATAAGAACCCACGTTGTTCTTGACTTTCTTCTTTCTTTCAGATCGATGAAAGGAATCGATTGTTTTCTCTGTGGTTTTCTTGGAGAGTTTTAATGGGGTTTGCAGAAGTAAAGAAGAAAGAAGAACGGTTAGAGAGGGAAGGAAGAAAGACATGCACCCCCAAAAATATAAAAAGAGATCTCTTTTTGGATTAATGTATCCGGACATTTTGTTACATCCATTTTTCGATAATTGTGCCTAATTAAAAGGAGGTCGGTTGTTAATTTGTTAAACAAGTCAAACTGAATTCCCACCTAATAAAATTCGTACAATTGTGCTTTTATTAATGAAGTACTTTTCATCTTAGTTGCTCCAGTTTTATCATCAAAATAATGTAATAATAAATTTACAAATTTTGTAGTATTGGAATAACATTTAAACATTACAACTGAAAAGTGTGTAATATGTTGAATTATATAAATAAATATGGTGCGTCGTACCCATACGGTCCCTCGTACCATACGTTCCCTCGTACCCCGATGTTCCATAGTACCCGTACGTTCCCTCGCACCGAAATCACTCAAGACCGCCATGTATCCGTTCCGTACCACATTTCGTATCGAACCCCGTCTTATGTAACACTGATTAACTATGGGTGTTCATGGGTCGGGTTGGGCCAGGTTGGAGGCGTTTTTACGACCTAACCCCAATAAATCGGTTTGGAATTTTTCGACCCAACCCGTAAAAATAAAATCGTAACCCAACCCTACCCTTCGTATATATCGGTTTTGGGTCGGGTTGGGCTGGTTGAACGGATTGAATGATTATATAAAAAAAGTTTCAATACTATATATAATTGCTAATTTTGAATTAGTGAACTTACGATGATAGTACTATTCTTTAAATATGATTTGATTGAAAAATTTTAGTTATGTATATCATATCATAAATCATATACACATACACGAAATTTAACTAAAATGAAATATTTGTAGTGTATAATGTACAATTACATATAATATATAGATTATAATTTAAATTATCGAACGAGACTTAAGTTAAATCGGGTTTGGGTGAGTTGGGTTGGATGAAACAAATCTTGAACCCCGTACCCCAACCCGTTTAATGCGGTTTGAATTTTTTTTAACCCAACCATGGATCGGGTTTTCTTAAATGGTTTAATCGGCCTAAAAGAGGTTGGGTTGGGTCTGTTTGATTGGGTTAACGAACCCATGAACACCCTAGATTTAACAATCAATATATTTAAAGATGAATAGGAAAACAAACCAAAAATAAATAAAAAATAAATAAAAAGCAGTATTTCCTTATTGATTGCAAAACCAGAATAAATCCTACTTTAAAAAATAGATAAAATAGGTTGTGTAAAATTAAGATTTTATAAATATCATAGTTTGATAATATATAACATAAAATGCTATTGCATTAAATAGACATAAATATACAGAATTCCATTATCATTAAAATTTATATCACCATCGCAAATTAATACTACAATTATTATAGAATTATGATACTAAATTATCATAATAACACATAATTAAAATACTATTGCATTGCATATGTATGTATGTATATATAATATACACATCATGTTCCTTGTAGCACCCTTAGCCAAAGAACTATAAGAACTGTCTCAACTATCTTATTAGAGATTTTGCGACAAAATTCACATTATTCCGTAGTTTATTCTTTAGCTGAACTTTGTATTTTGTATTGAATTTATGAGATAATTTAACAATTGATTTCAGAGAGTCTATTCAATATTTAGGGTACCTGCAACAATTTTTTTTTTTTTAGTATTGGTTAGGGTCCGACAATATTATTGCTTTATTGGTAAATATAATGTGCTATTTAAGTAGAGTTCATATGTAGAACATAACATTCGGCAACAGAATTCATTGAATTCACTTTGTTATGAAATATTTTTGTGCTATTTATGTATAGTTCAGGTGTAGAACTTTGCATTATATGTAGTATTAACTAGGGTTCTATAGCAGAATTGCACATGCAAAATGTCGTGTTTATGCATTATATTTATTGAAAACATTTCTAAGCAGACACAACAAGTATGTATCTCGGTTTAGATCCGGAAAGTCTAATTAAAATTTAGTGTTTTATTGTAGAATTTGCTTACATTGTAATGGTTCTAGGTTCTATTTTAATTGTGTGTGTATATATATATGATAGGACAACTTTAATAAAAACCAATTTTAGAATAGAAACTAGAAACTAATTAATTTTTTTTCTAAATTACTTCGAAATATAATAAATATGGTATGCAAATCGATCGTTGAAAGATCGGGGAAAAATACAGTGAAGTCTGATTTTCGAAAAATAATTACCGATTGACGATAAAAACCAAATAGTTCTAGTTTTATATTAAGTTTGGTTCTATTTAATCATTTGCATTATTATATATATATTGTCCAACCTAAAATTAAATTCAAAATTAAAGATAAATTCTTACATTATTGATTCGTGTTAAAATAAAATTAAAGTTTACCTAATTCATTGGTGGATATAACGTAGACTTATAAGAGTGGGATATTGGGATCCGACCCCACTAGCCGAATATTAAGGTCAATAGTAGATCTGTGTGTACAATGTTTGAATTTAATTTATATAACAATATATATATATATATATATATATATATATTGTCAAACCTTCCAAAGAGAACCCTCTTATTTTATAAGATCTGTGGAGAACCCTTTGATTTTATTATAGATTCTCATCAGAAATTGTAGAGTTTTATTTTAGAAATGTTAAATTCGATGATAATGTAGATAATAATTATATTTGAATATTATAAAAATTTTAACACTTAAATTTGAAAAAAAAAATTGATGTTACATTTTGATTCT
Source organism: Apium graveolens (assembly GCF_009905375.1). NCBI lineage: Eukaryota > Viridiplantae > Streptophyta > Magnoliopsida > Apiales > Apiaceae > Apium > Apium graveolens. The sequence continues at coordinate 114,488,592 of NC_133653.1, forward strand.
ACTGTTGAATAATTTTGAACTGTGATTCCACCAAAAACCACTGCGAACTACTTCATTAATTTTCAATAATTGATTAAATAAAAATTGTACAACTTTGTTTCTTGATTTAATAATTAAAATTTGTAAATATATATGATAAAAAATGAAATAAATGTGTATTTTATTTTTAAATAATGGTTCTCTATTAGAATACAAATTACCAACCAGAGGGCAATTAGTGATTGTTATAGGTATATTAGTGATTCTAAAATAATCCACTTATATATTTATTAGGTGACACTAATCATTTACTGATCACTATATGTAATTTAGTGATTCTTAGTAACTGAATGATTATTTTTGTGAAATTCATTGATCGCCTCTAAATTGTAAATAATAATTTATTTTATATTTAGTGATTTTCAGTACGTAAATTAGTGATTTACAGGTTTGTAGTTTGTAATTTAATTTATTTTTAATAAGAGTAAGACTATTATATATACACACACACTATACTATAATAACCAAAATATGGTGTAATTTGGTTCAACGGTTATTCCCTATTTGGTTATTAAAAAATATAAATAAATAATGTTATACATATGCTAATCTACTAAATTACTAAAAAAAACTTGATATAGTCTCTTTATCCCGCTAAATTACGATCAAAGCCTCTGAGTAGACTACGACCACAGTTCTTCCTTATTTTTTTTAATATTTTTTTATAAATCTCTTATTATATATTATATAAATATTAAAGTTATTATATGAGATAAACAAAATTTAAAATTTACTTAAATATAAACGAAACCGTGCATCGCACGGGATTTAAGCCAGTATATTATATATATAGATATATAGATGATCAAACAGAAACAACCCTTAAAATGAAAACTAGAAACTAACCTAAGTCTTTGGATCAATCTAATCTAATGCCCCCCGATGATCATATTGTATACCATATGTGCTATATTTTGAGACGATTTAAATGTTTTTTATTTTAGTTTTGGTTTTATTATAAGGGGGTGTCTAGTGGAATAAGACCATATATATAGAGAGAGAATGATTCTTACTCAAATACAACTAATTTAAAATACAACCTCTGCACCACACCCAATTTAAATACACCCTCTCACACACAACTCCACCTAATTCCCTCCATTTTTAATTGAATTTTTCCCGTCAATTGGTGAACTATTTTAAAATATAACTTCACCATATTTTCTACATCCTCCAACAGTATAAATACCATATTTGATATATTTCGGCGATAAATCACTATTTATGCCTATGAGCATCACTAAAATCTATTGAGCTCTGGAATAATCCTGATTTCGGCTTGGTGATTCGAGTAAGCTTAAATATTGATTTATCATCGGAATATAGCAAATATGCTATGCAAATTGATTATTAGGAGATGGAGAAAAATACGGTGAAATTATATTTAAAAAAGTTAATCGAATAAAGGGAAACAAATTAAAAACGAAGGAGAGAAATATAACATGAATATAGTGCACATGGAGGAGAGAGAAAAGGGTTAAATGTGTGGTTGTTTTTGGTTTATAGTTTGTATTTTAAATTTAGTTTATTTTTGATCAAAAGCCTATGTATATATACAACCTCCGCCCCTCATTTCTTTATGTTTTTTTCACATGCTTGACACTCGTTTTAAGGCAATGATAAAGTATAGTTCCGGAATTTATTTTTAAAATTTTCATTTTTTATATAAAATTTGAACATTATATTTTATTTAGAAGAAAAAATAAATTAATAAAATTATACAACTACATTTAATAGGAGCATTAAAGTGCATGTCGAGTCTCAGTCCCCCAATGTAAAGAATTGAGGAGGACGGGGGGAGTATAAATTATGTTTAAAATTTTTATAATTTTTCAAATACATACATATATTTTGTACAAATAGTTTCATTTAAATTGTATGTTTATACCATTTTAGAAATGCGCAAAATATACATTTACATTTACACAAATAAATAAATAAATATAAGTAATGTATGTTTTTACATATTTATTCAAACAATATATAAAATATAGTACTTTAAAAGAAACGTGCAGGTTATAATAACTGTACTAATATTTAAAACCACTATATAGTTTGAATCATGTCAATAATATAAAATTTGTGTCATTAATAGTTGATGTTTTTATAATAAGAAGTAAGAGTAAAGTTCTATGAAGACCTTTATTTTATATAGGAGACCTCGGAGACCACGTTCTGCAATTAAAATATTATAAAATATATTATCTTGTGAAGTATGTTTTACGAATATCACTAATTCATTAAAATTGTTAAATCCAATGAATTTAATGAGTGGAATGTGTTCTGCAAATTGTACAAATGTTTTGCAAACTAAACATGTTTCGTAGATTTAAACATTTGTAATGTTTTACATGTAGTACATATACGATATTCAAGATTTTGAATTGAATAATGATATTTTTGCAAAACGTGATTCACAAATAATACATTTTTACAATTTTTTATGCAAGATTTTACTTGCAGAACATAAGTGGTCTCCAACTAAAAGGTGCTCTCCATAGAACTTTACTTTAAAAAGTAAATGTATATATAATAAGATAATAAATAAATGTTAAAATTAATATTTATATATATTATATTATATTTATCTATATTTATTAAGCGTAAGTGATTCTTATCCAAAACTTTGGTCATGTACCACCAAAACAATCTCAACAGAAGAATAAGAATAAGAACATAGAATAAGAATAATAACAATCACCATAGAACATAGAATAAGAATCTATTACTTGAAAAATAGACTAGTTAGAAAAAGAAACCAGTCTAATACAATCGTATTATAGAATATATTAAAGGTTCAACCAATTATAAATAAAAGGATTATGACGTTCTGCTATTCAAACACCAAAATATGATACAATGAATAACCGTAGGTAGAATATGCTAGATGTTCTACCGTATATAATTGTATAATATATCGCCAAAAAGTAATTAAATTCAACATGCATATATTTCTCAATTTCTGCAAATTTGTTGCAACAATATTGCAACAAACCATTAAAGATAACAACAATATTACAACAAAATCAGAAGTAACAATATATATGTATTTTAAAAAAATTTAAAAAAAAAAATTTAAAATTTTAAAAAATAAAACAAGTGAAATTTAGAAAATCGTGCATCGCACGGGTTATAAGCTGGTATATATATATATAGAGAGAAAGAGAGTTAAGTTCTATGGAGCTCACTATTTCATTGGAGTACTGGAGTCCATATATGTTTTGCAAATAATATAACGTAAAACATATTATTTTGTGAAGCATATTGTCCAAACGTCGCTATTATAATAGAAATCTTGCAAATCCTATACATTTTATAAGTAGAATATTGCAAAACTGATAGTTTTGCAACGTGAACATGGATGTTCTACAAACTAAGCATGTGCTGCAAAACAATATATATTGCAAGGTTTTACTAGTAAAATATATGGAATCTGCAAGTTTATTATTAAAATAATGATATTTGCATAACATGATACACAAAATAATATGTTCTGCAATGTTTTACGTAATATATTACTTGCTTAACTCATATATATATATATTATATTCTTTTACCCAATTAATAATTAAAAATTAAATAATGAAATAGTTTTTTTTATTCATGTAAGTCTAATTATAACTACAGGTAATTATGAACCTAATAACTCTTAATGCATGATAAAAGTTGCTTGCATTAGTCTTTGACATGTCAGAATATGGCATACAGGATGTACTGGATTTCAACTCCTTATATCTCTATATGATCATGATGCCTTCTGAACTGGCCATAGTTATACCTGTAAACGTTTTCATGCATTCAACAGGAAAGGAAAATGGTTGTAAACAAAGAAATTTCACTTTCTAAATATGTGTCCAAGTAAATGAATATTAGATATTGTTAGTCTTGTGTTTTGCATTGTGTGTAAACAACTCTTGCAATTAGGAATCAATAGTTCTATTCTACTTTTGGCCATCTAGTCATGATCTTACTTTTGTAATTTGTAGAAGTTTAGTTTATCTGACTTAACATAAGCTGATGGATATCATTATCATAACAAAATGTTACTTTTGCTTTATCACCTTTTTGCAACTTTGCAAGTATACTTTTTTGCTTGTCTAAGATTGGAAGATCAAAATTGTCCGTTTTTATTGAGATCTCCACATAACTTATCAAATCAAGGTTCTTTTTCACTTTGACCATCTAGTTATAATTATTTTTTCCTATTGTTTGTTTGTAGGAGGACATAATATCCTAATTCTCGCACGGGAACTTGGTCAATACTTGCAACTAGGGACTACTATTGATGACGCAATTGGCGAGGCATATGACAAGACTGCGAAGTGGCTCGGTCTTGAGTTGAGGAGGAGCGGGGGCTTAGCTATAGAGGAGCTTGCTCGAAAAGGAGATGCAGGATCCATCAAGTTTAAAGTAAGTTCATCTTCGACTGCTACTAACTTTAAGAGTGTTTAAGCTATAGGAATAAAATTGGTGAACAGGGAATTTGCATTATAACTAATGTTGGATATATTGCTGCTCAGGTCCCAATGAAACACCATAAAGATTGCAATTTTTCGTATGCTGGTTTAAAGACTCAAGTGAGACTGGCAATTGAATCAAAGAATATGTAAACTGCCTTTGAAGTTTTTCTATTCTTTTTGTGACTTTTTTTTGTCGTCTATTTCTCTCTATATTTAAATGAACTATGAATTATTGCTATCTACATTGTCGATTTTCTTTGAAAACTGGCTACTTTTGTGCTTTATGGAGGAAAATAATCATCCTCTGAAATACTTGTTTTGTTCTTTCCTTCCATATACTTTTTCCTCTCGCTATCCCTGTTGTGGTTGCTATTTAGGTTTTCCCCCCTAAATGTTTACACTTTGAGCTTTATAAGCGATTATTCCAGCCAGACCATTGTCGAATTAAATTGTGTAGACCATCCTTGAATTAATTGTCTGTTTCTCTTTTGGAGCAAACTGTATAGTATTTTAGGAATCTCGTATTTGTTGGAAAATGCCTTGAACCAGTAATTGGCAGAGAAGTGAAGTTATATAACTTTCAAGCATTATAGTTACGTGATCTATTGCCTGGTATATGTTTTGAATGTTTTAGTTGTCAAACAAACCCTGTCGTAGATTAATTTTTTTTTTTTCTTTCATTATATTCACCTATTCATTTTTAAACGAGTAATATGCAGTGATGCTGAAACTCCCAGTTCCTCCGCTAGTATTGAAGACCAAAGTTCACGAGCTGATATTGCAGCTTCATTTCAGGTGTAGCATCATAATTCGTTTGTCCATCTGTAAATTCAGATTCTATTTCCTTCCATATCTTAATATTTTTTATTTGCTCTTTTGCACTGTAAACTCGTATTGCAGCGAGTTGCCGTATTGCATCTGGAAGAGAAGTGTGGAAGAGCTATTGAATGGGCATTAGAGATGGAACCTTCTATTAAACATTTGGTACTCTTCAACTTTGCTCCAAATAGTAGGTACGCCTCGCAAGTACGCGTCAATTCTTATCACCGATTTTTTGTCTGCTTGTCTAAAGGTGGTCTCAGGTGGTGTGGCATCTAATCAGTACGTCAGGGATCGGTTGGATCAGGTTGCTAAGAAGAAAGGGCTGCAGCTTGTTTGCCCTCCTCCTAGTCTTTGTACTGACAATGGTAATTGCATTTAGATGGTCGGACATTCTCTCCTGCAAGAAAACTTATTAAAGAAGAGATTGTACAAGAACTATGGTGTTGTTTCTTTAATTTGTAGTTTTGATCAACGGAGTTATTAGCTGTCTTCAGACCAGATTGATCTGTCCTCATGAAGAGGTGCAGCTACTATATCGTGGTTTATAGAAAAGGCCACAGGTCCAGTTGGCTTTTGCATCTTTGCTATTTAGTGAACTATGTATTCAAGATTAACAAAACAAACAATTAGTGCGTCAGAATGAGAGAGATAGAGACATAGAGAGAGAGAGATGGGGGGGGGAGGGATTGGTTACACATGAACACAGAATTGGTGTTTGAGAGATGTACTGATACACATAAGTGCACACATGTGGAGTCAAAGAGGCTACAGATGAATAACTTGCTGAGACTCCACTTGATTCATAACGCTTACTGCATTTTTATGTTTTGTTAGAAGTCGAACTTAAAGTGTTCCCTTGATGATAATATTTAAATTTGAATTAGCGCATTTTTAGCTTAACAGAAAAATTGTTTATTAAACTGAAGTTATGGCATCTGTCCACTAGGTCAGTAATACTGTGAAATTAGAAACCGTTTCTGCATTTTTTAGTGAACACCAGTAATTTGGCACACCTTACCTTATATACAATCATGTCTTTGTATCAAATGATCAGGAGTGATGGTGGCTTGGACTGGTATTGAGCACTTTCGTAATGGTAGATTTGATCCTCCCCCGCCTCTGAATGAGCTAGAAGATGCAAGAGTTAGTCTTTTTGCATCTCTCTTTTTGATTATTTATAAATGGAATAGTATCTGATATTTACTTCATTAATTTACTGCCCGGCAACGTAATATTGTTTATTGTAATCTTATATTTATTTGTGAGTCTGCTTCCATTTTATATTATGAGGTTGAAAGATGGAGTATGTTCAGTTCGGAATACATATTTTATTTTGGAAGCAAGATCCATATCAATTTCTTAGGCATCTTTATATTTTCATGGTCTAGCTTTAAATTTTGTTGAACTTTGTCATGTTAATTTAGCTTGATTTGCGGCCAAGGTGGCCACTGGGCGAGGAATATGCTAGAGGGAAAAGTGAGGCTCGGTCATTGAGAACAGCTCGAATGCATCCATCCCTTACATCTATGATCCAGGCATCTCAACGACAAGAACAAACATAGCCTTCAAACATCAGTTTCTATTGGTTTTGCAGTCAACTTCATTCTTTTTGGCTGTTATAGGTATCACGTGTCCTAAGCATAGAGGTCACTTTGTAGAGCTCTGACACACTGATTTATATGTTCTATTGTCATCAGAATGCTAATGTATATCCTTGATCATCAATTCATAATTTTGGATAAGACTTTATTTCAAATAACTCACGCATACTATAGTATCTTAGTACGATCTGCTCTAGCAACTAACAGTCATTTGACCATTTCTTTGGATCATTTTACTTTTGTTGATGTTTAGTTTAGTATAATTGCTGCATACTTGTGGATGCATTCTTTGGTCAAAAGTACCAAAAGAAGAATAAAGGAAAGCAGCAAACTGTTGGAGTAATTTCAGAAATATGATCACATTTTTATTTCTAAAATATTTTCAGGGATTTGTTTTTAAGTAAATCTTTTGTTAAATAAGTCATAGCTGATTTTATGGCTATGTGATTTGGTTGTGTTCCTCGGTCATAGGTAGAATCAAAGATAGCTCCCTGATTGTGTGAATCATTATTTATGTATTTCCCTTAATTGTGTGTTATCTTATTCGTTCTTTTCCTATATATGGAGAGACGATTGAATGAAATAAAATTACTACTTATTCAGCAACAATTGTGTAAGGAGAGTTGAAGAGATAAGTTCCTCTAAGAATAGGGGAATCAATCCATCTATTCCTGATAATAGACCCGTGACGAGATCCATAGCCCGGGACCATAACACATACTCTTTACAAGCTGGAGATAAATTTGAGAATTTTAGACTTTTTTTCCCGACAATCTTTATATATCTATGTAAAGGAGGATCACGCGTGTCTTACGTGTTGCTCCTAGGCCTCCTATTCTTGTATTCTAATTCCTCCAGTTTTCCCAATAATAATTATCGGTGGGTTATTTCATATTTGGCTTTTTGTTTGTTTAATTAATTAATAATTATTCTTTGATTAATAATACATCTTTCTGCATCCCTTAATCTGCAAATTAAAAGCCCTTCAGGTTACAATCCCTCATTTTCCCAGCTGCCACTATATAAATTTTGTCAATGTGCCACTACTCCGCCTTTGTTGGATGTTTGACGAGGCGAACTCATCAAAAAGGTGATATTCTGCTCATTTGTTGATGTATGTTTAGTTGTTCATATATTTCTTCATTCCGGGCCTAATTATGGTTTATCATTTGTTGTAAGTCTAATTTCAATATATTTCATTCTTTTTTTAATTCTGTAGGGTGTGGCAAATGATTTTAATTAAGCATATCTAAATTGATTTACATTTTCAATTTTCTTATTTTTTTTGTTTGTATCATTCTCTACTAATTATGTTTTCAGGCTTTTATTATATCATGTTTTTATATTTTAATTTTTAACTTTTATTCTTTGATTACATTATGTGTTATATTCTAAACTTTTTAATTTTGGTTTGAGTTGTCGGTGATCAAGCAGTTGGGTCGATGCTTTCTGGTGATCAAGCGGTTAGGTCGAGTTCGATGTGAGAATTTGATTATTGAGTAGAATTTGATCCCACTGAGAGCTTGGTATCAAGAAAGAGAGAAGAAAAGCTTCTTATATGTGATTATCTGCCTAATCAAAACCTCTCTGATCTCTTACATGGTTAACACTTACCCTCAACTTGATTAAGTTTAGTACTCTTTTAAGTATAGCACATACATAACTATTTATTTTATATAAATTGAACTTTTAGTTAGTGTACTTAAATTGTAAAACAACTCAGCACAAGCATATTTAGCTAAAAACTTTACCTATCACATACAGTTTCAATTTTTTTTTATATAGTGAAGCATGATTGTGCTTCAATATTTTAAGTAAATGTCGAATGAAGTATAATAGACAATGAAAAGCACATATATGATCTAACACCATAAAATAGTTTATTCTTAGGGACCACAATTAAATCACATGCATCTATATAATGCAGAACTCATGAGCTTGTGTTTCAGACCTCGTAGAAAGCTGATTACAGTGCAACATGATGCGTCATACACTAACGAGTCTCGTATTTATCTCCATCTTATTGTGAAAAGGTTTCTCCAGATATCTGACAAAAAATATACTGAACCTGGATGATATATTTAGGCATGTATATTGCTCACCAGTGTGACGCCCTCAATCTCGGAGTTAGGAAATGAGGACCCACACACCTTTAATCTATGAATTAAATAAGCATAAACCCTGATTAACTACTAACATGATCAAACAGGATAAAGTTTGAGACAAGATTACAACTACCAACCATAAATATAATTTACAACCCCAAGATAAAACCAAGTTTACATAATCGATTCCGACTTGGAACCGACAGATAACCCATTGTATCTTTACAACTTTCTGGTTAAGCGTTTGCTCAGTCATAACCTGTACTACCTGCTCTGGCATCTGGAAGCCCTCAACACGGTTGGACCACCAGGTACGCTCTTATGAGCAGTGCGCCTAAGCCCGGTCATCCTCTTGCTTAACTGTCATGGTTAGATCAAAACAAACATATGAGTATAAAACTCAGCAAGTAACTATAAACAGTTCTACGATACAAAATCCACAATATACCATTACTGTTTTTCAGGGCATTCTTCTTTAACATCTTAGGTGGCAGATTTCTGTCTTTTTGGGCTATGAAAGGGTTATGAAGAAAAGCTTTGGGATTTCAAGGCTCAAGATAGGGTGAAAGCCGACATTCATCATAAATCAATAACGGATCTCAAATGATCTATCAAATGGAAAGCGAGAATCTTTTCATCATTGAAAATCAATTATACGATTGATAATATTATCAGAATAAAATTTCAAGGTTCACTAGCTGTAAGCTAATCAATATCACAATCAACTCTTTTCAAAATAGTGTAAGCCATTTCATTTTCAAAGAATCAAACACTTAATAAGATTCAATTCCTCTTTAAATAATTATGGAACCCTTGATTGGACTACTTTAACTTTCAATTCATAATAATACGGGTGATCAGCCCGTACCGACCTTCATCTGGTCTTTAAGGTACCGACATAATTTCAGCCTTAAACTGGACTAGCCCCGCTAGCCTCTTTATATGATTGGACTAGTCCCACTAGTCTCTTACGTCTCAATCCAATCCATCAGGAATTCGTTTGGAAAACCTTGTGTTGCAAAATAAGGTTTTACTAAATTCATTTATCATTACCGAGAATATGAAATCATTCAGACTCTTTCAAGTCGAAACTCATTCTTAAGTTCAATTTCAAGAATTCAAAGATAGAGAAATGAATCAAGGATAATTAAAGTTCAATTCTAGGGATCTTGATCAAATGTTCACAAGGTACACAAGTTAGGGAATCATAGCAGTTTTAAGGATCATCATGAATAAGATTATAAAGAAATGAAGGATTATTACACAAGGGGTTCGTAAAGGTTCTTATAGGGTTTACAAGAATTCAAGGTATTAACAGGTGATCAGGATAAGAAAAGGTTACCAAAGGGTTTGAACAATAATCTTATCAATAACAAGTTCACAAGGACAATGACAGGGTATCTCAAGAATCAATAACATGGGTACATACTAAAAGTTCAATACTCTACATGGCATGAACAATATCCTTTCTATAACAATTTACACAAGTAAGTAGAGTTACTTGCCTGAATTCGCTTTCCTGTTTCACAAAAGTTGAACTACTGCTACCTAGTATATTTTTCCCTTTCCTAGCCCGAATGCCTTCACGCTCCGAATCTACAATCAACAATTAAACCCTAATTAGATTCTCACTCGACGTTCCTAGAACGCTTAACAATTTCCTTAATCGCAATACCCTAAGAGTATATATACTAAATATGATCACACGACACGTTTATACCAAAGCCCGTATATATATATATATATATAATTATTATATATATATATATAATATATATATATATTATATATAATATTATTAACCATATAGTCTTCGAATCACGCATTACGATGCAAATACGACATATAGCATTTAATCCTTGTTTTTCAAACTCTATACTTGAGTTATCATATCACTTATATAACCTTATATCAAGACGACTCAATCCTTCCTTTTTCATCATTTTATTCGAACCAAAACACACACATAAATCACATTATCTATAAATTACATGCATTCATTTAGCAAGGTAAGGAATCAAATCGATCACTTTATACCTATTTCCATTCGGCATAACCACAAAACACAACCCAAAATAAAACAATAACATGCATCACCAAAATTGCATATAAACTTGGGATCAAGTCACCACTCATTCTTTTTAAATCATCTTTTAGCCTAATCACTTACATGCACAACTCTATCTTCACATGCATTTACTATTTCTTCTAAAACCAAATCAAATCATCTTTAAAGTCCATTTAAACACATCAATCAATCTTAATTCTTCAAGAAAAATCAAATACATTCGAAATTTTTAAAATCATAACATGCATGCAACCATTTAAGCAATTGTTCTACCAATCACTCTAATTATCCAATAATTTCCAAGGATAAACATCAACAAGTCATTTCATCACTAAAAAAATAATTTGATCCTCTAAAATCAAGAACCCATCCGGGTTTTAGGAAATCATCACATGCAAACATTTTCCAAATCCTTAAATCATCAATTATTATAATTTCTCACTATTATCCTAAAACAATAATCCACAATCACTTTAATCAACAAAAATCAACTCAATAACTTTCAAAATCAAAAACCCATTCGGTTTTAGGTAATCACCATATGAAACACCGAAAATAAGTTTATGAATACTAGAGCTCAGTTATAAATCATCACTCACCACCGGTTCACCGGAGTTCATCACCGGTGGCGGTGGCTTCATGGTGGTGCCTCATTTGAGGGTGTCCAACCACAAAAACCCCGATTTACTTTCAAAAACATAGCAACTCACACATGCAAGACACACTCATCACAAAAAATCACATCATCTCGAGTTATAAAGCAAGAACGGGCACTCGGCTCAAACCGAATAAAACACCCACACACACACACACTCGCATG